>NC_041399.2:214007848-214307848 GCF_900747795.2 Erpetoichthys calabaricus | reverse complement strand
TAGAGCATGTTTTCATACAAATGATGGAGTTCAAAGTGCTTTACAAGATCCATCCATCCATCCATCCATTTTCCAACCCGCTGAATCCGAACACAGGGTCACGGGGGTCTGCCGGAGCCAATCCCAGCCAACACAGGGCACAAGGCAGGAAACAATCCTGGGCAGGGTGCCAACCCACCGCAGGCTTTACAAGATGAAGAAGGAAAAAAGAAAAAAGAAAAAATTAGGCGATACTAATTAACAAAGAATAAAGTAAGGTCTGATGGCCAGGGAGGACAAAAAAAAAAAAATCTGCAGGGGTTTCAAGGCCATGAGACTGGCCAGCCCTCACTGGGGATTCTATCTAACATCAATAATCTCAATCAGTTAACTCATAAGAATATCTTGGTCTATAAGACGTGGTTTACCCAACATTCCAATGGTGTAGAGTAAAGCTGGCAGCACATAACAGGACTTCTAGTCAGTGCGGATATAAAACCAGATGACTGCAGTTGCTAATCTCTTCACCTGAGAACTTCAAATTGCACGACTAAGAACCACAGGGATGACGGGTTACAGAAGGACTCTCCAGCACAGATTCACATCTGCAAAGTATTGCAAAGGAGCCATTTTTCTGACAAGCAACAATTTGCTGCCCGAATGTTGTAGTGTTGTAAGGACATTTTCCAGGTACGGCAGTTTCATCAAAACAATTCAAACATCATGACATTGCATCGCCAGAAAGACACTTCAACACAGACTTCAGCAGGGTGATGATGGCTTCATGTGACTGGGTAACAGGCTGCGTTCTGCTAATCTACACATTTGCTATGAGCGCAGTAATAAGGAGCTAGAAGGTTCTTGGCATAACTCGGGAAAATTTAAGGAGGTTGGGGACAATGAAAAAAATCGTAAGCTTCAGGGAGTGAGTAGATAGATAGATAGATAGATAGATAGATAGATAGATAGATAGATAGATAGATAGATAGATAGATAGATAGATAGATAGATAGATAGATAGATAGATAGATAGATAGATAGATAGATAGATAGAAAGGCACTATATAATAGATAGATAGATAGATAGATAGATAGATAGATAGATAGATAGATAGATAGATAGATAGATAGATAGATAGATAGATAGATAGATAGATAGATAGATAGATAGATAGATAGATAGATAGATAATCCCCAAGGGGAAATTCAACATACAATATTAATTTAAAAAGCGATAAAAATGCAGGTATAACACACAATGACTTTGTATAATGTTAACATTTACCCCCCCTACCCCACCCCCCTGGTGGAGGAACGATCTCCTCAGTCTGTCAGTGGAGCAGGACGGTGATGGCAGTCTGTCACTGAAGCTGCTCCTCTGTCTGGAGATGATCCTGTTCGGTGGATGCAGTGGATTCTCCATGATTGACAGGAGTCTGCTCAGCGCCCGTCACTCTTGCTATTTGACAAGAGTTTAGTAAATTGGAGTAAAAAATTCACTCACCTCATTTTCTGCTCGCAGAGCTGTGAACTCACTTTTCTCGAGGATAACCATGTCTTTTTTAGCAGAAGCTATATGAGACATTACTTGTTGAAGCATAATTTCCTACAAGTACAAAATTATAATTGAAAGGCTTCCTAAAAATAAAATTCAAGTGTAATAAAGGTTCAGAAAGGTATATTTACTAACCTATAATGTCATTTCTTTAAAATTTCCATGTCCTACCATTTTCTAAACCTGCTTAATCCTGAGCAGGGTAGGTAGAGCCAATCCCAGCAAACATAGGGACAGGGATAGGGAGAACACACACACACACACACACACACACACACACACACACACACCAGAGCTGATTTAGTATCACTAATCCACATAACCACCATGTCTTTGGACTGTGGGAAGAACTTCATTTATTAGATTTTAAAGAAATGCCTCTGCTTCTTTATGCCGCCTCCCCAGCACACCACCGTGTAGACAACCGTCTGATAGAACATCTGAAGCATCTTATTGCAGATGTTGAAGGACACCAGTCTTCTAAGGAAGTATAGTCGGCTCTGTCCTCTCTTGCACAGAGCATCAGTATTGGCAGTCCAGTCTAATTTATCATCCAGCTGCACTCCCAGGTATTTATAGGTCTGCACCCTCTGCACACAGTCACCTCTGATGATCACGGGGTCCATGAGGGGTCTGGTCCTCCTAAAATCCACCACCAGCTCCTTGGTTTTGCTGGTGTTCAGTTGTAGGTGGTTTGAGTCGCACCATTTAACAAAGTCCTTGATTAGGTTCCTATACTCCTCCTCCTGCCCACTCCTGATGCAGCCCACCATTGCAGTGTCGTCAGCAAACTTTTGCACGTGGCAGGACTCCGAGTTGTATTGGACGTCCAATGTATATAGGCTGAACAGGACCGGAGAAAGTACAGTCCCCTGTGGCGCTCCTGTGTTGCTGACCACAATGTCAGACCTGCAGTTCCCGAGACGCACATACTGAGGTCTGTCTGTAAGGTAGTCCACTGTCCATGCCACCAGGTATGAATCTACTCCCATCTCTGTCAGCTTGTCCCTAAGGAGCAGAGGTTGGATGGTGTTGAAGGTGCTAGAGAAGTCTAGAAACATAATTCTTACAGCACCACTGCCTCTGTCCAAGTGGGAGAGGGATCGGTGTAGCAAATAGATGATGGCATCGTCTGCTCCCACCTTCTCCTGGTATGCGAACTGCAGAAGGTTGAGGGCGTGGCGGACCTGTGGCCTCAAGTGGTGAAACAGCAGCCGCTCCATGGTCTTCATCACATGTGACGTCAGAGCGACAGGCCATTCAGCTCACTAGGACATGATACCTTTGGAACTGGGGTGATACAAGATGTTTTCCAAAGCCTCGGGACTCTCCCCCGATAAAAATATAAAAGAATTTAAAGAATACAAGAATATTCTTTTCTACAAAATGAGTATTGCTCTTGCCCAGCACTCTTCTGCCAAGTGAGGCACATACCACCACAACAACTCTCAAGGCAAAATTCAAGAATAGATTATACGTTACAATGCTAAAAATAAGCCTTATAATTCATGCTGGCAGTGATGAAATTCCTTGTATCTTGTAGTTGTGTGCTTTTAAATCAACACAGTAAGATGACTGTTTAAAGAAAATGTATTTACAGAAAGGAAAAACTTCATTTTAATAATAAACACTTAGGTTGGAAGTATGCGCTGATTACAGCTCATTGACGCACCCACCACACGACAAACCACCCGGACTGGGATCGGAGTGCAGGCGCTTTGCAAAATTTACCTGCTGGACTTTGGTCACCATATCTTTGTGCACTACTTCCACAAAGGACTTCAGAATTTGAATTAAAGAAGCGACAATTACTTCAGCTTGTGAAGTGGACAATCCTGCAGGGAAGAAGAAATTTATGTTAGCTGTAAACTGCCACCACGTAATCAGAAATGTATACATTACGTTGATGTAAGGACAGTTCTCTTGGGCAAGGATTTTGGTTGATTAAAGCAGGCCTGACCCGTCACTTTCAGGAGGAGGCCATGAGTGATTAGAGCAGGAGCACAGAGAGCGAAAAGGTGCTATTTGGGTCTTGGAAGAGCACAGGCCATAAATAACATTGTTCAGATGGTTGTTATCCATACTTGGCAAATTTCATAAAAAGCCCTCTAAATGTGCAAAACATGTGGGTATTTAAAATGGTGAGGGACCGTCAAGAATTGTTGTGATTGTCTGTGAATAATTTTAATTGTTGCCCAGCACTAATATTACATAATTTGAAATTTGGAATGTAGGTTACCCTTGCCCCATAGGTGCTCATTAAGAAACGGTTTTAAAAATGTAGTGGGCCAAGCGCAAAATTTCTTATAGTTTTTTAGATCTGTTTGTATGGCTGTCCACTTTTCACGAGAGAACGACTTAACAGATGTAGATCGGGTTTTTTTCTATAATTTGCTTGAACATTCCGTTGATTTTGCGACTTTCTCATCGCGCCAAGTATCAATTAAAACTGAGCATATGATATTACTTATGTTAACTTTCAGAAAGCATTTGATAAGGTGCCACATGAGAGGTTGGGCATTAAAATAAAAGAAGTGGCAGTTCAGGGTGTGGAGTGTAGAAGGGTGCAGAATTGGCTCAGACACAGGAAGTAGAGGGTGACGGAGTGAGGAACCTCATCAGAGTGTTCAAGTGTGGCGTCAGGCAGCGGTCAGTGCTGGGGCTGCTGTTATTTTTAATATATATAATAATTCCTTACATTTATATAGCGCTTTTCTCAGTACTCAAAGCGCTATCCACACAGGGAGGAACCGGGAAGCGAACCCACAATCTTCCACAGTCTCCTTACTGCAAAGCAGCAGCACTACCATTGCGCCATCTGTGAGGAGATATATATATATATATATAGATATATATACAGTGGAACCTCGGTCTGCAAGCATAATTCGTTCCAGAAACGTACTCGTAGTCCAAAGCACTCGTATATCAAAGTGAATTTCCCCATAAGAAATAATGGAAACTCAGATGATTTGTTCCACAACCCAAAACTATTCATATAAAAATAATTAATACAAAATATAAAGTAAAAATACATAAAACAAATTAACCTGCACTTTACCTTTGAAAAGAATCACGGCTGGTGTGAGTGAGTTTCTAAACTCTTGTGGGATTGCACCCAACGGGACGACATGCGGAAGAGCGTCCCAAAGCAATCGCAGTCTCCCAGCGCTGTAGCAGTTTGTCGATGGGTGATACAAGGAACATTATAAATGTGCAGGGCCCTGCCTGACTGCTGTGTCTGTGTATAAATAACCGCGCTGTTGCTGTATCAAGCTGAATAAAGCTGGTGTTGCTAAAGTACTGAGACCCAGCTTCGTGTTTTAGGGTGCAAGACGGGGATTCGCACATCATAGCACACACACGTGTGCGCACACAGTCACAATGCTAATGCTGTAGTAAACAGTATACACTCGTACGGATGTTGACTATATGAGTGAGACACGCCGACTCAGACGGAGAATAGGAGACGATTGCCCACAATCCCGCAGCGAGAGAGAGAGAGGAACCATCAGCTCAGTTGTGATCACATGATGCTCAGCAGACAAAGCGTATACATACTACTCGTACTGCAAGACCTCGCTCGTTTATCAAGTCAAAATTTATTAAAAATTTTTGCTCGTCTTGCAAAACACTCGTAAACCAAGTTACTCGCAAACCGAGGTTCCACTGCATATGGTTGGTCAGCAAGTCGGCTAACATCCGCCACGGTTCCTTTTTCAGTTGCGAGAAGTAGATCATAGAATGGTTGAAATAGTTTTTACTGTCAAATAATGCAAAGAGTACGCGACACGTGTTTCACCCTAATTCTGGGCTCATCAGGCGTACACACTCACTGCACCCCCTCTCAGGGAAGCAAACCTCGGATGTCAGCGCTAGAGGCGAAGCCTCTAATGTTGCGCCACGGCGTGTGGTTCGTTCATTTGATATATAAATAATTTGAATAGGAATATAAATAATAAACTGGTTAAGTTTGCAGATGATACTAAGATAGGTGGATTGGCAGATAACTGAGAATCCATGGAATCATCACAGAGGGACATGGATAGCATACAGGCCTGGCAGATGAAATTTAATGCCAGTAAATGTAAAGTATTATATGTAGGAATTAAAAATGTGAGGTTTGAATACACAATGGGAGGTCTGAAAATCAAAAGTCCACCTTATGAGAAGGATTTAGGAGTCGTAGTGGACTCAACACGATCAACTGACAGTGTTCAGAAGTTAACAGTATGTCAGGTTATATAGCGCCCTGAGGTTTGGAGTACAAGTCACAGGAGGTGATGCTGAAGCTTTATAACACACTGGTGAGGCCTCATCTGGTGTTCTGTATGCAGTTTTGGTATGAGAGCTACAAAAATGACAAAGCAGCGCTAAAGGAAGTCCAGAGAAGAGCAACTAGGCCAATTCCAGGGCTATAGGGGATGAGTTATGAGGAAAGATTAAAAGAGCTGAGCCTTTACAGTTTAAGAAAAAGAAGATGAAGAGGAGACCTGACTGAAGTGTTCAAGATTATGAAGGGAATTAGTCCAGTGGATCGAGACTGAGTTTAAAATGAGTTCATCAGGAACATGGGGATACAATCGGGAATTTGTTAGGTGGAAATTTCATACAAACATTAGGAAGTTTTTATTCACACAGAGGACCACAGAAACATGGAATAAGTGACCAATTAGTGAGTTACACAGGAGGACGTTAGGGACCTTCAAAACCCAACTTGATGTTATTTTGAAAGAATTAAGTGGATAACACTTGTGAGTTTGTCAGGCTGAATGGCCTGTCCTCATCTAGATTGTTCAAATGTTCTAAAAAAAAATACATAAATAATAATAATAATAATAAACAACAAACCCTTTGTGCTGATCTTGTTCTGGTTCCTGGTACAATTAGTAATGCAGCTCAAGGGGACAACCTCTCAAAGTTCACTTTACCTTATTAGCAAGTCATTTTCTCACAAACAAATAAAAAAAAAAAAAACGGGGGCTCACCTTGGTCTTCAAGAAGCCGTACAACTGCATGGGTATCAAAGTAGAACTTGCTGGATTCGGGTGGAGGGATGTCCACTTTCCTTAAGCCATACTGCAGGAGTGCTGCTGACGAACTGAACTCTAAAAGGATGGGAAGAAAATACAAATGGTGAGTCAAGTGCAGGATATGGGATTGTGCTCCAGTTTGCACATGTATTGCCAGGATGGAAGGGATGATAACGGATTTTGTATGCGAGTCAACAAAGTAGCAGCAGTGAACGCGAGTACGTGAACTCTCTTGCCTTAAAGTGCTAGTATCCTTCCTCATGGACCCCAAAACTGTTACAATGTAAAGAAATGAGCCAAAAAATCATCAGAAGAGTTGTCCAAGAGCCAAGGACCACTCATGGAGAGCTTTAGAAAGACCTGGAATTAGCAGAAAACAAGAAGTAGTGAACTCAACCGCTATTCTGCATTTGAAATCTGAACTCCTCTGCTGTAACGGTACATTTCAACTTAATGCAGATATCTCTCTATTATGGAAAAAAAAAAATCTTGGGACGAGACTTTTTCAGAGAGATACTTTCACATCCCGCGAGACAAAGAGTAGATGACAAAGTAGAACATCGTAAAGAATTCAAAATATTGGCACGATAAACATGCAGAGCAGGTTAGAGATAATGGAAGTATGAAAATTTAAAAGTCTCCAAAAAAAAAATGATAGTAAAGATCGCATTAGCGCAAACAAATGGAAATTATTACTCAGTGAAATTATGGAACAGCGAAAAGAGAAAGTTTAAAGCCGAACAATATATTTTAAGTCGGAGACTTGTAGATGGTCTAATTCGTGTTGCCATCAGTGAAAAGTCGTGTTTCTTCCCAATGAAGAGGCGTATCCGCGAGAATTAAAAGACTTGTCAATTGGTAAAAGTGAAATTCTCATACGCTGTCACGCTTGGGTCACAGAGTTGCACAGATACACAGGAGATTTTAAAGACAGAAACGTTATTCAGACACTTCAAACAAGCAGAGGTCTCTTTCAGGAGTGAATCGAGCTCCATGTGTAGTCGGAGGGGACAGTTCCATCTCTCAATTAACTCTTTCAGGGCTGATTTTTGTCAATATTCAGGAGAAGAGGATGGTAATCAGCTATAAACTGCAACAGAACTCACTCTTCCATTTTAGTTTGACTGTCTTTGCTAGAAATAAAGTTACATAGCTTTGTTGATTTAACCTCGAGTCCCTACACGTGCTTGAGTAGTGAAAAGCAAACAACCTATAAAATGGCACCGACATCTGGTGAGAGACCAAAGAAAAGGTGCCAAGCAAAATACTCCATGGACATTTTACGTAATTTCATTGAATACGATTCTGACTTGTCGGACTCCGAGTTTGATGCAACTGATCTGGAGATGGATATCAGAAATGAAAGTGAGGTACCAGCATCTTCTGATCCATCCCCAGCTGATCAGGGCACTGAACACTTTTGTGTAGCTGATGCACCTACAGCAGCATTTGCCTATGAGGACCACCACTTATGATGACAAGTGGTACAAACCAGACCACCCACCCACCCACCTGCTGTGCAAAGACAGCCAGGCAGCTGGCCCAAAGTGCTCCTGCTGACCATCGAGGTGCCCCCATGCAGCCACTACTGCCAGAGACGATGTGCCAACAGCAGCCACAGCACATAGCAACAGATGTTTTATTTTGACTTATGTGTGAAACCAGAGCTTTGTGTGCTTTTCAGAAAACTGAGTTTTTTGGAAAAAATATTCAGCCCTCAAAGAGTTAAAAGAATAGAAAATCTTCCTCTACACAGGGGCGTGCCTCGGGAGCGGGACCCCCAAACAGGAGCAGAGGATGTCTGGGGGAGAAGAGAGACAAGGCAGTGAGACAAAAGGACAGCTGCTGTACAGGCTTTTAAATGTTCAAAGCGCCGTGCGAGATGCAGATCACGTGACACGGCAGCAGCAGCAGCTGATCGAGCAAAGAGGAGGTAAAAAAGAAGACAGTACGTTTTCCATTCAAGAGGGGGTTTCGGAGAGAGCGACCGCGTCTCCTTGGGGTGCGTTCAGCCCCCATCTTTACAACGCAAAGAGGCTGGCGTGTAGCACAGGCGTTTTGGGGGGGTTTAGTTGAAGGTATGGGGGGTTTGCAAGCGAAGCGAGCAGCCCCCTAGTTTAACTGAAGAAGATAAACTCCAAAGTTAGTGTTTGCCTAAGTGTTTAAACCTCTGTGCTTTGGCAAGTCCAGGTTTACACAAATAACAAATGAAACACAAATGACACAAAGGTGACAGTCGTAATTAATCATAACAAGGCATTCATATCTCTCTGGATATGAAAAGCCCCCTTTGTAAGGGTCGTAGTCTTTGTTAGACCATCACTGCAAAGTCACTGAAATGCACAAGACAGGAGATGGCTACAAAAAATATCAAAGTTTGAATGTCCTGCACTGCTGGCTCCATTATCAGAAAGTGGCAGGGTCATCGCAGCACCCAGGACTCGTACTGGAAGAGGCTATCCCTGCAAACTAAACAACAGAGCAAGACGTTGACTAAAAATCCAGTAGTGCTCTTTGGCTGAAACTGGAGAGAAGGTGCAGGGGTCCACAATTTCATGAGCTCCCCATAATATACACCTTTATGAAGGTAGCAAGAAAGAAGCCACTCCTTAAGACAGTCCACATGTACGGCATTTGCTACAAAGCATGAGAAAGACCCCATTAAGATGTGGGAGAAGGTTTTATGGTGACATGAGACCAAAACAGTACTTTCTGACCAGACTTCAAAGAGATATATGTGGCATAAAACTAACACTGTCCATGCCTCAAGAAACACCAAACCTATGTTGAAATATGGTGGTGGCCGCACCATGCTATGAGGATGCTTTTCACGTGCTGGCGCTGGGAATCGTGTCAAGAGTTGAAGGGCCAATGGATGGACGCGAACTTGCTCAATTCTGCTATGAACTTACTGCGGCTAGGGAGGAGATTCGCCTTTCAACATGACGATGACCCTAAGCAGAAGGCGAAAGCGACACTAGAAATGCTTAAAACACAACGGTGAATGTTCTGGAATGGCCAAGTCAAAGTCCTGACCTTTAACCCTATTGAGAATATGGGGCACTATTTGAAAGCTGCTGTCCAGAGGTGCCATCCCACCAACCTGGAGGATCTCGATTAATTCTGACAAGAAGAATGGGGAAGAATCATAATGTACTAAACTGGGGTATACTTAACTACCCCAAAGAATGAAGGCTGTCAGTGCAGCAAAGGGCTTCTCGACAAAGTATGAATGTGTTGGCCTTGAATACTCGGGCTAACACGAACTCTGGAGTTGTTCTTCATCAGTGCAATATCTACAGAAAATGCTTTATTTTGAATGAGGAAATGTATTGGGACAGCACAAGAGTTTACATTCAAAATACTGAATGGATAAATCTGTGGAGAAATGTTTTACAATGCAGAAAATTAGGATGACTTTCAGGGGGATGGAATACTTTTGCACACCACTATATAATCTATTATAGAGTAGAGTAAGAGTGAGACTGAGAGAGTGAGAGTGAGAGAGAGGTTAGGCGCATGAGCCGATTACAGTGCAGTGCCGCACCCACCACACGGTGAACCACCCGGATTGAGATCAAAGTGCAGGCGTGCAATGGGTGCCACCTCAGCACCACACTGAACAGTGACAGTTGTTATTTATTGTACTTTTGTACAGTGGCTGGAGTGGAGGACCTGCCTGCAGGGATGGATACAGATTAACATTATACCCAGGACGGAGCAATCGCAAGTTAGAACATTAGAACACTCTAGACGAGAACAGGCCATTGAGCCCAACAAAGCTCGCCAGTCCTATCCACTTATTTCTTGCAAAAAATCATCAAGTCGAGTTTTGAAAGTCCCTAAAGTCTTACTGTCTACCACACTACTTGGTCGCTTATTCCATCGCTCTTTGTGTAAAGAAAAACTTCCTAATGTTTGTGTGAAATTTCCCCTTAACAAGTTTCCAACTGTGTCCCCGTGTTCTTGATGAACTCATTTTAAAGTCACCGTCTCGATCCACTGCACTAATTCCCTTTATAATTTTAAACACTTCAGTCAGGTCTCTGCCTAATCTTCTTTTTCTTAAACTGTGAAGGCTCAGCTCTTTTAATCTTTAACTCATCCCCTGTAGCTCTGAATCAACGTAGTCACTCTTCTCTGGACCTTCTCTACTGCTGCTGTGTCCCTTTTTGTAGCCTGGAGAACCAAAACTGCACACAGGACTCCAGATGAGGCCTCACCAGTGTGTTATAAAGCTGAGCAGAACCTCCTGTGACTTGTACTCCACACATCAGGGCGCTATATAACCTGACATTCTGTTAGCCTTCTTAATGGCTTCTGTCACAGTGACTCCTATCTCCTTCTCATAAGGTTGACTCTTGATTTTCAGATTGCCCATTCTGTATTCAAACCTCACATTTTTACTTCCTATGTGTAATTCTTTACATTTACTGACAGTAAACTTCATCTACCACAAATCTGCCCAAGCCTGTCTGTTGTCCAAGTCCTTCTGTGATGATATAATGGATTCCAAATTATCTGCTAATCCACCTATCTTGGTATCATCTGCAAACGTAACCAGCTTGTTACTTATATTCCTATCTAAATCATTAAGTTAAGGGCTTTTGCTTAGGGTCCCAGCGGAGTGACGTTTATAGGATTCGAACAGGCAGCCTTCCAATTG
Source organism: Erpetoichthys calabaricus (assembly GCF_900747795.2). Lineage (NCBI taxonomy): Eukaryota > Metazoa > Chordata > Cladistia > Polypteriformes > Polypteridae > Erpetoichthys > Erpetoichthys calabaricus. The sequence goes on along the minus strand of NC_041399.2, from coordinate 214,296,618 downwards.
CTGGCACATATCCCTAGCCTCAGAGCCACCACTCCACCCTAATCTATGAAAGATGAATAAAAATGAAGCTACACAACACAAACAAGCACCATTAACAGAATTTAAAGCATCAGATATTGTTGGTGTGACTTTTGCTCCAGAATAATGGAACATTTATTAAAAGTCTAAACAAAGCTTATCATCTGAATTTGTAGAGCCTTGGAAAAGAACAGTCAGATTTGAAAATGCGCACAGATGAATAAAGCAAAGGCCTTCACTGTGGGACAACACACAACATCTCTAACTGCAGTTTTCCAGCAAATAACTAAACAATGTGCTAAACTAGTGGAAGGCCTCATTCATATATAGCAGGGATCTTTCACTCACGGCCCTGGAGGGCCACAGTGGCTGCAGGTTTTCATTCAGACCAGTTTTCCCAATTAGACAGTCAGCTGTGTTACCTGCCTGTGTGCACATCTCCCTATTAGAAAAAAAAATCTTGTGACATTAGAGAGATGAGACGTGACCTTTAGAAGAGAGACAGAGAGACACTTTCACGTCCTGTGAGACAGACAAGTCACATCATACTTACAACCTTTGAAAGCAACTCCCATGATATACATTCAGAGCAGGTTAGAGATCATGGAAGAAGGAAAATTCAAAAGTCTCAAAAAATCCAATTGTAAAGATCGCATTAGCGCAAACAAACGGAAAATACAGTACATCCTGAAAGTATTCCCAGCGCATCACTGTTTCCACATTTTGTTATGTTACAGCCTTATTCCAAAATGGATTCAATTCATTTTTTTCCTCAGAATTCTACACACAACACCCCATAATAACAATGTGAAAAAAGTTTACTTGGGGTTTTTACAAATTTATTAAAAATAAAAAAACTGAGAAATAGACATTTACAGTAAGTATTCACAGCCTTTGCTCAATACTTTGTCGATGCCCCTTTGGCAGCAATTCCAGCCTCAAGTCTTGTTGAATATGATGCCACAAGCTTGGCACACCTATCCTTGGCCAGTTTGGCCCATTCCTCTTTGCAGCACCTCTCAAGCTTCATCAGGTTGGATGGGAAGCGTCGGTGCACAGCCATTTTAAGATCTCTCCAGAGATGTTCAATCGGATTCAAGTCTGGGCTCTGGCTGGGCCACTCAAGGACATTCACAGAGTTGTCCTGAAGCCACTCCTTTGACATCTTGGCTGTGTGCTTAGGGTCGTTGTCCTGCTGAAAGATGAACCGTCGCCCCAGTCTGAGGTCAAGAGTGCTCTGGAGCAGGTTTTCATCCAGGATGTCTCTGTCCATTGCTGCAGTCATCTTTCCCTTTATCCTGACTAGTCTCCCAGTCCCCACAGCATGATGCTGCCACCACCATGCTTCACTGTAGGGATGGTATTGGCCTGGTGATGAGCGGTGCCAGGTTTCCTCCAAACGTGACGCCTGGCATTCACACCAAAGAGTTCAATCTTTGTCTCATCAGACCAGAGAATTTTCTTTCTCATGGTCTGAGAGTCCTTCAGGTGCCTTTTGGAAAACTCCAGGCGGGCTGCCATGTGCCTTTTACTAAGGAGTGGCTTCCGTCTGGCCACTCTACCATACAGGCCTGATTGGTGGATTGCTGCAGAGATAGTTGTCCTTCTGGAAGGTTCTCCTCTCTCCACAGAGGACCTCTGGAGCTCTGACAGAGTGACCATCGGGTTCTTGGTCACCTCCCTGACTAAGGTCCTTCTCCCCCGATCACTCAGTTTAGATGGCCGGCCAGCTCTAGCAAGAGTCCTGGTGGTTTTGAACTTCTTCCACTTACAGATGACGGAGGCCACTGTGCTCATTGGGACCTTCAAAGCAGCAGAAATTTTTCTGTCACCTTCCCCAGATTTGTGCCTTGAGACAATCCTGTCTTGGAGGTCTACAGACAATTCCTTTGACTTCATGCTTGGTTTGTGCTCTGACATGAACTGTCAACTGTGGGACCTTCTATAGACAGGTGTGTGCCTTTCCAAATCATGTCCAGTCAACTGAATTTATCACAGGTGGACTCCAATGAAGCTGCAGAAACATCTCAAGGATGATCAGGGGAAACAGGAGGCACCTGAGCTCAATTTGGAGCTTCTTGGCAAAGGCTGTGAATACTTATGGACATGTGCTTTCTCAGTTTTTTTATTTTTAATAAATTTGCAAAAACCTCAAGTAAACTTTTTTCACATTGTCATTATGGGGTGTTGTGTGTAGAATTCTGAGGAAAAAAATGAATTTAATCCATTTTGGAATAAGGCTGTAACATAACAAAATGTGGAAAAAGTGATGCGCTGTGAATACTTTCCAGATGCACTGTATTACTTGGTGAAAAAACAGAACAGTGAAAAGAGATCGCATAGTGTTTGAGGATGTCTGGGGTGACGAGAGACAAGGTAGTGAGACAAAAGGATAGCTGCTGTACAGGCTTTTCAACGTTTGAAGCGCCGTACGAAATGCAGATCACGTGGCACGGCAGCATCAACAGCTACTAGAGCAAAGAGGAGGTTAAAAAAAAAACTACAGTAATCCCTCGCTACTTTGCGGTTCACTTTTCGCGGATTCACGACTTCGTGGATTTTATATGTAAGCATATCTAAATATATAACGCGGATTTTTCGCTGCTTCGCAGGTTTCTGCGGACAATGGGTCTTTTTACTTCTGGTATTTGCTTCCTCAGTTGGTTTGCCCAGTTGATTTCATACAAGAGATGCTATTGGCAGATGGCTGAGAAGCTACCCAATCAGAGCACGCACTTAAGTTCCTGTGTGCTGCTGATTGGCTCAGCGATGGAGTGCTGCATTAACCAGGAAGTCTTATCTCACTCATTCAGCATTAACGTGCTCTTGCTACTGCATTCAGGGGATTATCACCTTCATCGTCATCATTTTTACCGCGCAGCATATTCATCACCATCATCACGTCATATATAGCTACGTGTACTTCGCTATACAGTAAGTGTAAACTTATCGACCAATTTCATATTGCTTAGCAGTTGTCCCTGTTATTAATAGAGTAAAGGGTGGGTTGTAAACAATACAGGGAGGGTTTAAAAACGTCCAAATACACGTTAAATAATTAAATAAATATGGTGTCCCTACTTCGCGGAAATTCAGTTATCGCGGTCGGCCTTGGAACCTATCTCCCGCGATAAGTGAGGGATTACTGTATTTGTTTCCCATTGTTTCACCGATTAAGAGGGGATTCAGAGGAGCGGCCGCACAAAGTATTCAAAAATGTTGGCGCAGTACACATACAGAGCAGGTTAGATATAATGGAAGTACGAAAATTCGAAAGTCTCAAAATTAAAGGCCTGGCTGTTGGTTTTTATTAGGACACTTACAAGCCTTGACCCTCAGACTCCTCACTTGGTCTCTTGAGACCCCCGATCAGAGCTTCCATCGACTCCACTAACATCACAGCAAAGTCAAGATCAGTGATTCCCTCTTCACCAACAGATGCCCCACCGCCACTGGACCCCACGACCTGCCCAACACCCAGTCCATACAAGCATTGAACAGAGTAGGAGCAGAACACACCGCTGACGAACCCCAGAATCAACTGGGAAAAACACAGAGGGTCTGCCACCACTCTGCACAGCACTCACAGTAGCAGTGTACAGGCCGGCCATGATATCTAGCAACTTTAGGGGTGGGGGTATTCATATGAAGTCTCAGGATGTCCCCCAGAGCAGCTCAATCAACTGAGTTGAACACTTTGGGGCCTTTGTCAATTTTCATAAAGAAACTCTGCTGATATTTGCATTGGCATTCAATGAGAACCCTCAGTACGGTCGATGGTAGACTTCTTAGGCATAAAAACGGACTGCTCCGGTCGCTGGCAGGTGAACAAGTAATCAAAGGATCCTGTTGAGGGTGACCCTAGCGAGGACCTTACCCAGCACTGAGAGCAGTACACAGTCACGGGTTCAAATAAAGACTACGTTCACATTACCAGGCTGTAGACCAGGCTGACTGAGAATCTTCACAGACATACCAGGCAGAAGTGACTCAAATCCATTATTTTTTTGCCTTAATGTGACACAAATGTCACTTTTGACAGGGTGGTGTGTACACACATCAGCTTTGAGTCACATTCATGTGTGGCTATACAGTCATATAAAAAAAGTTTATGAACTCCTCTCAGCCTGCATAATAATTGACTCTCCTTTCAACACAAAAGATAACAATGGTCTGTCTTTCATTTCCTAGGAGTACTGCGGTGTTTTCTAAACAAAGATTTTTAGTGACACAGTATTTAGTTGTATGAAATTAAATCAAATATGAAAAACTGGCTGTGCACAAATGTGGGTCCCCTTGTTATTGTGCTGATTTGAATGCCTGTCACTGCTCAATGCTGATTGGTGTGATGAGCTCATTACGCCTTGAACTTCATAGACAGGTGTGTCCAATCATGAGATATAAAGATATTTAAGGTGGTCAATTACAAGTTGTGCTTCCTTCCCCTTGACTCTCCTCTGAAGAGTGACAGCATGGGATCCTCAAAGCAACTCTCCAAAGATCTGAACACAAAGATTGTTGAGTCTCCTGGTTTAGGTGAAGGCTACAAAAAGCCATCTCAGAGGTTTAAACTGTCAGTTTCAACTGTAAGGAATGGAATCAGGAAATGGAAGGCCACAGGCACAGTTGCTGTTAAACCAGCAGGTCTGGCAGGCCAAGACAAATACAGGAGTGGCATATGAGCAGGATTGTGAGAATGGTGACAGACAACCCACAGATCACCTCCAAAGACCTGCAAGAACATCTTGCTGCAGATGGTGTATCTGGACATCGCTCTACAATTCAGCACAATTTGCACAAAGAACATCTGTATGGCAGGGTGATGAGAAAGAAGCCCTTTCTGCACTCACGCCACAGACAGAGTCGCTTGTTGTATGCCAATGCTCATTTAGACAAGCCAGATTCATTTTGGAACAAAGTGCTTTGGACTGATGAGACACAAATTGAGTTATTTGGTCAGAACAAAAAGCGCTTTGCATGGCGGAAGAAGAACACCGCATTCCAAGAAAAACACCTGCTACCTACTGTCAAATTTGGTGGAGGTTCCATCATGCTCTGGGGCTGTGTGGCCAGTTCAGGGACTGGGGCCCTTGTTAAAGTCGAGTGTCGGATGAATTCAATCCAATATCAACACATTCTTCAGGATAATGTTCAAGCATCAGTCACAAAGTTGAAGTTACGCAGGGGTTGGATATTCCAAAAAGACAATGACCCAAAACACAGTTGGAAATCTACAAAGGCATTCATGCAGAGGGAGAAGTACAATGTTCTGGAATGGCCGTCACAGTCCCCTGACTTGAATATCATCGAAAATCTATGGGATGATTTGAAGCAGGCTGTCCATCAAATTGAACTGAGCTGGAGAGATTTGGTATGAAGAATGGTGAACAATACCTCCATCCAGAATCAGACACTCATCAGAGGCTATAGGAGGACAGCGTCTAGAGGCCAAAGGAGGCTCAACTAAGTATTGATGTCATATCTCTGTTGGGTGCCCACATTTCTGCACCTGTCTAATTTTGTTATGATGCATATTGCATATTTTCTGTTAATCCAATAAACTGAATGTCACTGCTGAAATCCTACTGTGTCCATAAGGCATGTCAGATATTAAAAGGAAGTTCAGCCAATGAGAAACAAAAATCCAAAGAATTAAGCGAGGTTCCCAAACTTTTTCATATGACTGCAGATCAGGTATGTATCTGATTCGTATCCATGCGACATGAATGAGAATGGCCAGATTGGAATATACACATGTACTGAGCGCTGTAGTCATCAGCCAGCACCGGCAGTGTGGCAAAAACAACAATGGAGGAGATCTACAGCTGTGACGACTAAAACTATAACTACAACAGACAGTGACAAAAGACATCATGTAAAACCAAAGATGAAATAAGGCAAGCTGACAATGAAGAAAAGTGTAAAGTCCAGTCAAAATAAACCTTGAGGGGAGGCCTACCAATTTCTTAATCAGAACTTGTTTATTTACTACTGAAGTGATATTTTTTGGGGGCTTAGTTGAAATGAATTTGCTATTTACAATTCAGAACCCATTGCCTATTTTAGTTTTAAACAGGTACATTTAGGTTTTAATTGTTGCCAGCTTACTTCATCAGACATCAGTTAATAAGAAGGTGCAAATGACAAGGGAACCAGCATCTCCCCAGCTATCATGCTTCCATTTAATCCTATGTATACACATCACAAGGTCTCTGTGTTAATAAAATGTTTTGAAATAAATAAGAGAGAAGGCAAAGACCAAATGGTACAAATCTTTTCGGGACAATAAAACATTTAAGGGTATCAATGTTCTCAGAAAATGAAAAATCTAGTGTGATGAGGATGTGTCTTGGAAAAATGAAAGTACTAACAAGCCATACAATTAAATACTAAGTTTCATTATCTGCTAGGACTAGCTTCTGAATACAAAACCGGTTGGAACAGAAACCTGAAGCCACTGCGGTCCTATTGGACTGTAATGGCGGACCCCTGTTCTAAGAATTCCGCAATCAAGTATGCAGACAAAGACAAAAATCAGTGTTCTGGTGTCTGAGGCCAACTAGTTGCCCATCTTCATAGCCAAACTCTAGTTTATTAAAATGGGTATAACGGTACAGTGGTAGGTCCGTCTGTTTCAATCCCGTTGTTTATTTAGGAACCTCTGGTAACTGGATATGCTAGCCCTTCTGTCCATCTTTCTTGAGTGTCTTGTTGCCTTGGTTCTTTGGACATTGCAGCCCACTTGTGGACGCTGGACATTTTGTCATTTTAAATACAGAGGTAAATTGTAATGTTTTCATTTTATTGTTTGGCATAGGACGTAGTTGTTGCAGCATACATGGCATCACCTCATATGCAATAGTTTGACAGAACTTTATTTATCCCCCTGGGACAGAAGTACATTAATTAAAAAAACAAACACATACTATGGTCTGAACACACACCATAATGACTAAACATAAAGAAAATGTCTGACTTGGCACTGCCAGTCACACTGAGGCACTATGCTGGCAAACTGTTGCTGGCATAAAGGACCCCGAGTCGTGTTTCTTCATCACACACTTCTGCTGAATGATTCATTGGCTGAAAATTCTCAGTGCTGGTATGTCTGAGAAGGGATGTGCAGCATTGTTCATAAAGGCACTCAGGTTAATTTTAATTCTCTCTCTTTGCTTCGACCTCCAGTCAGTTGACAGTGCTTCCCATAACTGAGCATGTTTGTTTAATCAGCATATTGACTCTGTGGGTATCTCTTGAAGTGATGTTACAGGCCCAGCATACCACAGAGTAGAAAATAGCACTGGAAACCATAGAGTTATTACAAGACGTGAAAATGTCACTACTCACATTAAAGAAGTGCAGTCACCTTAAGAAATAAAGGAATTCTCTGCCTTGTCTTATACAGTTTCTCTGTGTTATGAATCACTGAAATGGACCCCCGAGTACTTGTAGGAGTGCACCACCTCTACATCCACTCCCTGAACAGTGACAAGCGTACAGGCTCAGGTGGTTAAAGTCAATAACCCAGAAACAAAGATCTCCATCCAACTCCTGCACTCTGTTTCATCCCCCTTATCAATATACACTTGTGCAGAATCATCTGACAATTGACTAAAGACCACAAAGACCTGTCAAACATGGAAGGAATGCCAACCACAAGTACAACATTAAGCAGATGTGCCATTTGTTTTATAAGTAGACTATGTAAAAGTGGGTTTTCCTGCCAACATCCATGTCTATTATATTTTAAGGATAGGCAAGCCAGCCCTGTCCCTAGAAGGCCTTTGTGATTATTGACTTTCTTTTCTATCAGATTAGCCAACAGCTAAAGGCACAACTGGTCGACTGGCTGTTTTGTACTTAGTCTGCAGCGGCTCTTTACTTTCATTTTTGTTTTATTATTTTGATTTTCTATTGTAAAGTCATTTGGGTACTCGTGTGTTACAACCCCGCCACTCAACCAATACAGCGCTTGTGCATAAATAAGCTCAAAGGCGATGACCCTTTCGGTGTTATACTTAACGACATTAGAAACTTCGCGACAGAAGTAATGTTTCAAAAGTAATTAAAAACCTAATTTTACGTATTCTTGTTTTTGTTTGGTAAATAAATGAATGTAAAAAACGATTAGTTCTCTTGCCTGTGGAGGGTTTATAACACTCGAGTACCGTTATTTGGTTTTTAGGAGCATATCTTTAATTTTTCAAATGCATCATCTCGGATCTAAGCTCTTTGCCATTTTATAGTAACCTGATCGCGATCTACAGTACATTTTTATAAAACACTGAGCAAAATCTTACGAAAAGAATTTCACGATAGGAGAGCAAGACTTGAAATCCCTGGCGAGACCTTGTGGTGACCCGGCTCTGCCCGTCACAGCTCAACAAGCACAGGAACTCCAAGCCAACACCTCATCGAAGCGAGTCGAACGGCATCCCCAAGATAAGGTAACTACTAACAGGTCAAATTAAACTCACATTTCATCCTCCGTCCCTTCGGTGCTACGTACCTCTTGCTATCGGGCTGTACAATGACAGTGGCGTTATGACATCCTCTCTGTGTGCGGTTTTGGTAAAGCAGCGGTGGCGGCACGCTGAACTGAAACCATGAGCCTTTAGAAGGGAGGACACCGCTTCATAGCGGGTCTCCATAAAGTCCAGCTGTTGCGTTCCACTAGCCCGCCAGCAGCTCCTCACTGTCTGCTGTTTACAGTATGTAAGAGTCGCCGCCCACAACCTCCTTACAGGGAGTAACAATGAAGTCAGTTTCTTCATCATAGTCTTTATTTTCAGTCTGTCTCCTAACCGGCAAGGCGCGCAGGAGTTAGACGTTGAGTATACACCCGTACGTCACGCGTCGTGCGTCTGACGCGGCCAAAAGCTCCACCCACCGAAGAGGCTTGACTACGAAGGACGGGCCGTGAAGTATAAGGGAGGCGGGAGAAATGCAAATCATTTGATGACGTCACCACTCCAAAGCCCATCTCGGAAAATCCTTCCATCCATCCATTTTCCAACCCGCTGAATCCGAACACAGGGTCACGGGGGTCTGCTGGAGCCAATCCCAGCCAACACAGGGCACAAGGCAGGGAACCAATTCTGGGCAGGGTGCCAACCCACCACAGGACACACACAAACACACCCACACACCAAGCACACACTAGGGCCAATTTAGAATCACCAATCCACATGTCTTTGGACTGTGGGAGGAAACCAGAGCACCCGGAGGAAACCCACGCAGACACGAGGAGAACATGCAAATTCCATGCAGGGAGGACCCAGGAAGCGAACCCGGGTCTCCTAACTGCAAGGCAGCAGCGTTACCACTGCGCCACCGTGCCGCCCCCTCTCGGAAAATCACCCTCTTAAAAAATCAGGAGTGGTCTCCCCTCGACTTTCTCGTATACTCTGATATGGGGATGGATATTTGAGGAGTAAACCGCAAGACAAGGATTATATTTTTATATCATGTACAAAAAAGAAGATACACACAGGTACATTACATTCTGTATAGAAGAGTTGATCTGAAGGAGATTGAAGACTGCAAAGTGGTGGCAGGGGAAAGTGTAGTTAAGCAGCATAAGATGGTGGTCTGTAGGATGACGTTGGAGATCAACAAGAGGAAGAGAGTGAGGGCAGAGCCAAGGATCAAATGGTGGAAGTTGAAAATGGAAGACTGCAAGTTTGTGTTTAGGGAGGAGGTGAGATAAGCACTGGGTGACAGTGAAGAGTCACCAGACAACTGGGAAACTACAGCAAATGTAGTAAGGGTGACAGCAAGAAGGGTGCTTGGTGTGACATCTGGAAAGAGGAAGGAGGAAAAGGAAACCTGGTGGTGGAATGAGGAAATACAGCAGAGTATACAGAGGAAGAGGATGGCAAAGAAGAAGTGGGATAGTCAGAGAAATGCAGAAAGTAGACAAGAGTACAAGGAGATAAGGTGCAAATTGACGAGAGAGGTGGCGAAGGCTAAAGAAAAGGCGTATGATGAGTTGTATGAGAGGTTGGACACTAAGGATGGAGAAAAGGACTGGTGGACTAAACAGAGGGGCCGAGCTGGGAGAGATGTGCAGCAGGTTAGGGTGATAAATGGAAACGTACTCACAAGCGAGGAGAGTGTGTTGAGCAGATGGAAAGAGTACTTTGTGAGGCTGATGAATGAAGAGAACGAGAGAGGGAAGAGGTTTAATGATGTGGGGATAGTGAATCAGGAAGTGCAATGGATTAGCAAGGAGGAAGTAAGGGCAGTGATGAAGAGGATGAAAAATGGAAAGGCCATTGGTCCAGATGACATACCTATGGAAGAATGGAGGTGTTTAGGAGAGATGACAGTGGAGTTTTTAGCCAGATTGTTTAATGGAATCTTGGAAAGTGAGAGGATGTCTGAGGAGTGGAGAAGAAGTGTACTGGTGGGCCGATATTTAAGAATAAGGGAGATGTGCAGGACTGTAGTAACTACAGGGGAATAAAATTGATGAGCCACAGCATGAAGGTATGGGAAAGAGTAGTGGAAGCTCAGTTAAGAAGTGAGGTGATGATTAGTGAGCAGCAGGATGGTTTCATGCCAAGAAAGAGCACCACAGATGTGATGTTTGCTCTGAGGATGTTGATGGAGAAGTTTAGAGAAGGTCAGAAGGAGTTGCATTGCGTCTTTGTGGACCTGGAGAAAGCATATGACAGGGTGACTGAGAGGAGCTGTGGTATTGTATGAGGAAGTTGGGAGTGGCAGAGAAGTACATAAGAGATGTACATGATATGTATGAGGGACTTTTGACTGTGGTGAGGTCTGTGGTAGGAGTGACGGAGGTGGGATTACATCAGGGATCGGCTCTGAGCACTTTCTTATTTGCAATGGTGATGGACAGTGTGGACAGACGAGATTAGACAGGAGTCCCCATGGACTGTGATGTTTGCTGATGACATTGTGATCTGTAGCAATAGTAGGGAGCAGGTTGAGGAGACCCTGGAGAGGTGGAGATATGAGAGGAGAGGAGAGGAATGAAGGTCAGTAGGACCACCAAGACAGAATACATGTGTGTGAATGAGAGGGAGGTCAGTGGAATGGTGAGGATGATCTGAGTAGAGTTGGCGAAGGTGAATGAGTTTAAATACTTGGGATCAACAGTACAGAGTAATGGGGATTGTGGAAGAGAACTGAAAAAGAGAATGCAGGCAGGGTGGAGAAGAGTGTCAGGAGTGATTTGTGATAGACGGGTATCAGTAAGAGTGAAAGGGAAGGTCTACAGGACAGTAGAGAGACCAGCTGTGTTATATGGGCTGGAGACGATGGCACAGGAGATAGAGCTGGAGGTGGCAGAGTTAAAGATGTGAAGATTTGCATTGGGTGTGACGAGGATGGACAGGATTAGAAATGAGGAAATTAGAGGGTCAGCTCAGGTTGGAGACAAAGTCAGAAAGGTGAGATTGCATTGGTTTGGACATGTGCAGAGGAGAGATGCTGGATATATTGGGAGAAGGATGCTAAGGTGAATTTCCCCTTGGGGATCTATCTATCTATCTATCTATCTATCTATCTATCTATCTATCTATCTATCTATCTATCTATCTATCTATCTATCTATCTTATATAGTGCCTTTTCTATCTATCTATCTATCTATCTATCTATCTATCTATCTATCTATCTATCTATCTATCTATCTATCTTATATAGTGCCTTTTCTATCTATCTATCTATCTATCTATCTATCTATCTATCTATCTATCTATCTATCTATCTATCTATCTATCTATCTATCTATCTATCTATCTATCTATAAGGATAGAGCTGCCAGGCAAGAGACAAAGAGGAAGGCCTGAGAGGAGGTTTATGGATGTGGTGAGAGAAGACATGAAGGTGATGGGTGTGACAGAGCAAGATGACGAGGACAGAAAGATATGGAAGAAGATGATCCGCTGTGGCAACCCCAAACGGGAGTAGCCGAAAAAGGAAGATTAAAGAACAAGTCAAGTTGGGGAGCATGTACTGGTATAGTGCGTTGCCGTACCCACTACTTGACGAAACAACTCGGGATCCCAGTTTGCAACCCCCCCAGGCAGACACACAGTCCAACAACAACAACATTTATTTATATAACACATTTTCATACAAACAATGTAGCTCAAAGTACTTTACATGATGAAGAAAGAGACAAAAGACAAAATTAATGACCCCCTATCTGCCGCAGCCAGGTGTTACGTGGGTGACCCCTTGGTCTGGTCCAGCCACTCGGGTCCCCAACAATGAGGATCTTACGAGCTGGATCACTTTCGGGGAAACGCGCCACATGGCTGTAGTACCGTAACTGACGCTTCCTCACAATGCAGTTAATGTGTCTCATTCGGGACTCCATGAGTAACTGCTCATTCTACACAAAGTCAAACCAACGGTACCCAAGGATTTTCCGGAGAGACACAGTACCAAAGGAGTCCAGTCTTCATCTCAGGTCACTGGATAGCGTCCATGTCTCGCAACCATATAGCAAGACAGGAAGCACCGGGTCTTTAAAGACTTGGACCTTCGTCCTTTTGTAGATATCAGGAGTGCCACACACCCCTTTCCAGCGACCTCATGACCCCCCTGATGCTCTGTAAATCCGTCTACTGACTTCATAGGAAGAGTCACCAGAGTCATGAATGTCACTGTTGACGAGGTCGACACTCTCTCCGCAGACAGACACCCTGCTGATGGCTGTGCCCAAGAGGTCATTAAAGGCCTGGCTCTGGACAAAAGAAAACATATTAAATGGTATTTGCTTTGCTTTTATTCAGCAAAAAAATCTGTCAATGGGGTGACCGACATTTACTTGACAAGATTTCTTAAAGTAAACTCAATAATTGTAAATACAGTTTTTTGATTTGTCAATAATTCTTACAATAAGGAAAACAAGATTTAATGTCATGATATTAATACTTTTCACTTGCTTAGATTTCATATTTTGCAGTTTACTTAAATTACTATTATTATTCTTCTTCATCATCTTCTTCTTTTTCATATTAGTACAAGGGGGAGTCAAGCTAAAGTTAGAAAATGGGATTTATCAGAAAATGAAATGAATCTTCACAAAACTGCTCATGTCATCCATTTCTCAATGTCATCTCCACCCTTCTCAATGCCCTTGCACCACCTGCCTGGCAGTGCCCGGATTCTGGCAGAATAAAACATTTTGTCTCGTCCTTGCAAACCACTCGTGCACCTCTTTCTTCACGCCATCATCTGTCTTGACCACCCAGATGTTTTTTCCCAGTGGTCCAAAAATGGTGGAAATCATCCATCCATCCATTTTCCAACCCGCTGAATCTGAACACAGGGTCACGGGGGTCTGCTGGAGCCAATCCCAGCCAACACAGGGCACAAGGCAGGAACCAATCCCGGGCAGGGTGCCAACCCACTACAGGACACACACAAACTCACCCACACACCAAGCACACACTAAGGACAATTTAGAAACGCCAATGCACCTAACCTGCATGTCTTTGGACTGTGGGAGGAAACCCACGCAGACACGGGGAGAACATGCAAACTCCACGCAGGGAAATCACACGGTGCCAAATCTGGCGAATAAGTAGGAGGTGGCAAAACCTCAAATTTCAGTTTCTCCAGACAAGCCTTGGTGTTCTTAGCAGTGTGTGGGCAGACGGGCTGGCATTGTTTTGTCCTTGAGACAGCAGTCCCCGCCACTTGGATCGAATAGCAGGCTTCACGTTGGTCTCCAGCAAGTCACAGTAACTTGCACTAGTGACTGTAGTACCCCTCTGCATTTTTTCCTCAAACGTGAACACTCTGAGGTGGCACACATCTGACCCGAGACAGACTTTTTGTGCAATTCCAAGGAGCAGTGTGGACTTGAATCTGGTAAAGAGGATTTCATTTTTTCCCAATTCAAGATGACAGAGAAGAGTGACTGTGGGGACTTCACACAAAAATGTTTCTTTTTGCGGAACCCCTATTAAAGTTTTGGGAAAAAAAAAAAGAAAACCAGCCAAGAAACTGCATTTAAAGCATTAGGACATTAGTTAACGAGAAAGTTGGGATTGCATTGCATTGAACAACACAAATCCTGAGTATTTGTTGTAAGGTTGGGTAAAGTTTTTGGAATTAAGGTGTTAGCCACAGACTGGTGGCAGGGCCACCTTAAGAGCATCATAGGCCCCAAGTAGTGCTCTGGGACCCCTGTTTTCACAGCAAAACAGAAACATACATCGACATCAGAATCATCGTGGGCCCCCCAGCCAGTGCCCATTGTGCCCATATGCTAAGACGGCCCTGAGCCGGGCACTTCCCTACGCTGCAGTCCGCTTTCTTGCTGTCAAGCAAATTGAAAACGTGCTGTGTGCGAAGTGAACACCCACTGCCACCAGAGGGCGACAGACTCAAGCACCATAACCAACAGAAAGCAAGAAGCCTTGCGTCACAAGCGCATGAGGATCTACAGATTTTCCATAATTCAGTTCAGCAGGCTTATTTGGCCTAAAGAGGGAGACGGTTATGGAGAGGATGGAGATCCTAGCAGCTGCTCATTTCAACTGGTTTCTCAGATTTTTTTTTCCATTTATTCAACATTTAATGTGTAGCTTTTTCCACACTGAGAAGCTACCGTGTAAAAGACGTTGAATGTTCTTTTCTCGGCAGTGTAAAAAGTTCAGGAGGCAAACGGGCAAACAAAGGCATTCACGGTCCTGACAGTTTAACTACGGCCAAAAAAATTTGGATCTGCAAAACAGTTTGACCTTCATCTCAAATCACAATTCCAGCATGGACAATTCATGGATTTAGTCATTTAACATGAGGGAGATTCAAAAAGGGGCGGCACGGTGGCGCAGTGGGTAGCGCTCCTGCCTCGCAGTTAGGAGACCCGGGTTTTCCCGTGTCTGCGTGATTTTTCCTCCCATAGTCCAAAAACATGCAGGTTAGGTGCACTGGCGATTCTAAATTGGTGTGGCTTGGTGTGTGGGTGTGGGTGTGTGTGCCCTGTGGTGAGCTGGCGCCCTGCCCGAGGTCTGTTTCCTGCCTTGCACCGTGTGTTAGCTGGGATTGGCTCCAGCAGACCCCCGTGACCCTGTAGTTAGGATATAGCAGGTTGGATCACGGATGGATGGATGGAGATTCAAAAAGTAAAGGCAACTAACCGTTGAATACTGATCACAGTGAGCAGATGAACATGGCCGTCCTATGACTTCTCCACTGTGGCCAGTCACCAATGTGCCACCAGCTTGACTTGGCAGGGCTTTCTAAGGGCAGCAAAGCCAGTAGCACTCTGTGCCTGGTACTTCATTTCTGCCATTCCCTGACCTTAAATTCTTGGATATTTGAGATTTGCCCCCCACCTTGGGATGGGGGGGGGGGATACCTGCATTTATCAGACCAAAAACCCACCTGGGCTTCCCCTGTGCCTTTGAGGGGTGGCTCTGAGGCTGAGGATCTGGGCTGGTAACTCGAAGGTTGCTGGTTTGAATCCTGGCAGTGACAGAAGGGATGCCACTCCGTTGGGCTCTTGAGCGAAGCCCTATACCTGCAGTTACTCCAGGGAGCGCTGTACAAAGAGCTGACCCTGCACTCTGACCCCAAAACTCTGAATAACTTCAGGTATGCGAAGAATAAATTCTGTACACAATAAACCGTAAATGGCAAATAAAGTTCATTATCATTATTATCATTCTGGCCTCAGGTAATGTGAAATAATTAGGGAGGTAAAAGCAGAGGCGCCACCAGCCCTCGGCATTCACAGCACTCCATCAGTCAGAGGTGTTTATGATGGGGTGGCTACATGGAAGTCAGTGTTGACTGAAAGACTACGACGGCCTGTGTGAAGTCTGCCAAATGGAATCTGAAGGACTCTGAGAGCACGAAGAGAAGGATTCTCTGGTCTGATGGGACAAAAATGGAAGTCTTTGGACAGAACTGTAAGCACTGTGTCTGCTCATCACCTGCCTACAATGCCACATCTACAGTCAAGCCTGGTGGTGGTGGTGGCAGCCTCATGTCACGAGGGTACAGGGAGACTGGCCAGAATTGTGGAAAGGGTTAAAGCAGCTAGAAACTGAAAACCTGCTACCTAAGAACGGGGTGATAGTTCACCTTCCATAATGATAATGACCTGAAGCACTCCGCCAAGATAACGCTGGAGTGGCTTTGGGATGAGACTCTGAGTGTCCTCGAGTGGCGCAGACAAAGCCCAGACTTAAACGGCGTAGAACATTTGTGAAGATGGCAGTTCACAGACGCTTCCCACCCTGTCTAATGGGACTGCAGATGATGTGCCAAGAAGAACTGGATCAACTGCCCAAATCCAGGTGTGCAAAGCTTGTAGAGACTTTACCAAAAAGCTGGAATTGCTGGAAAGGGGGCTTCTAGAAGCAAAGGAATTATGGGTCTGAAAACTTCCCTGAATGAGAGATTTCAGGTTTTTGATTTTGAATAAATTTGCAAACTTGTCACTTTGTCATTATCGGTTAAGGAGTAAAAATTGTCATTTTTAACCAGTTAAAATTAAGTGTACGACACAATAGGGTCCAGATGGTTTGACTTCGTGTTGCTCCCGGAGTCCCGAATGGGACACATGACCTGCATTGCGAGGGAGCGTCAGTCATGTCACTATGGCCATGTGGCACCATTACCCGAGGGTGATCCGGCTCATTGTTGAGGACCTGAGTGGCCAAGGGGATGCCCACATAACAACTGGCTGAAGCAGATAGAGGGTCATGTCTGGTGGGTGGGACTGGACTGAGTGTCTTCCTTTGCGGGGTTTGCCAACCACAATCCCAAACTGTTTCATTGTGTGGTGGGTATGCCAACATGCCGTACCAGTGCATGCTCCCCACCTGACCTGACTTGACAATAAAGTGTGCAGAAAGTGAAGGCGTCTGAAGATTTCTGAATGTTAGGATTCTTTAAAAACTAAATTCATATGCAATGACCCCCCCTCTCAGAATGAAATTTTTTCAGTTAGTAAAGAACGATTTAATGTAGCCGTTCGTTATTTTTAAGTGGACTGATTCTCCAATGAGCCCCCACAATCCCTGAAAGCTCTCTGCATTCATTCCAGGCCTGTTACATCAGCCTGGGCAATGCCAGTGTGACTGGGCGCGTCTCTGTAACCTCACTGACCCAGCATCCTTGGGTTGGCAGCACTGGCCTCTCTTCTTGCCTTGTCTGACCTCCTAGGGGGATTGATGCCAGCAGCAGAAAATGCTGGAATGTGGAAATTGTGGCAGCGGTTGTATGCCCGCCAGAATTGCCCCGCTGAGACCTGGCGCTGCCTGGCTTCTGAGGTTTGGTTCCCAGGGGTCTCTTTGATGAGGATGATTAGCCGATGGACTTGTGTGAGTGTAAATAGACTTGACTGGCACCCTGTTCTGCGATGGCTCCTTCCTGGCAGGGTGGGTCACCACCACCACCCCTTTAATTAGCCCGATTTGCAAAGGTGTCCGAGGCCAATCAGCCGGAATGACTACATGCCAGTGGCGCTCACATCCATTCCGATGACCTGCTTTGAACATTTGGGGAAAGAATAAGAGTGACTACAAGATGGACACCAATCCTCTCACAGTGCAAGCACAAGTGTAGGAGATGCTCTGCTGGACATCTTACATCACGTCTATTCTCTGTCCGAGAAGCCCATGATGGAACACAATTTCTGGAATTTTCTCCAGCATTTCATACCTTTCAGGTGTTCAGGTCATCACAATAAACTTGATCCGGAGCGTACGCCACCTCAGACTCCAAAACGATAATGTGCCAAGGCAGTGCTGGAGGGAGTGGCTTTGGGACAACTCCCTGAGTGTCCTCGAGTGTCCCAACCAAAGCCGAGACTTCAGTCCCATAGCACCTGTGTGGAGAGCCCTGAAGCTGGTAGGTCGCGGACCCCTTCCTTCCAAACTAACGGAGCTCAGAGTTACAAGCCTGCGTAGATAAGTATGCCCCCCCCCCACCACCCCACCCAATTTGTGGGACAGCAGCACATTTTTTTTTGGTGGGATGAGGATTCCTCCCATAGACCTTGCAGTAAGGAGATTGTGGGTTCATCCTGGGCCCCCCCAAACCGCCCCCCCCTCCCGATTGAGTAATTGTAATGTAATGAATTGCATAGGTGAATTTCAGTGGTGAATCCACCAGAGGGCGCTGTTACTTTGGGATGGAGCATCTCATGGCACATGACATGTGGACTGGGGGGGTCCACAGGTGGATGTGTTCAGTTGTGGAGTCCACTATGTAGAGTTATTAGCAGTATTGGGTTCAAGAGAGAGCAGTCTCTCTGTAAGCTCCTTTGTAGGGATTTGTCCACTCAGGGGATTATATTTTTTATTTGCTGGTTGGGGTCACTTAGTACAGCGCCAAGTGCTTCTTCATTTTTAGGGTTCAGCTATTAAGGGACAGTCACAGTGAAAGGGTTAATGGAGGAGGGGTCCCCACATTTGTACTCACAGCAGAACATTTTGTTAGTGGAGGTGAACTTCAGTGGTAAATCCACCAGGGGGAGCTTCCTTTTTTGTGGGGCATGTAGGAATATCTTATAGGAATGAGGTGGAGTTTTTGGGGAGTGGGGGTCCACAGATGGGTGCATTTTATTGGGGAGTCCACTAAGGAACGATTAATACTAGTATTGACTTATTAGATTTGAAAAGCAGGCTCAGTTGGGCATTTTAGGGGTCCACCCACCCACAGGATCATTTTAGGGATGCTCAGTGGGTTTTTGCATTTTTAGGGTTTAACTGTTGAACAAATCCAGTAGGGGGCGCTTATTTAAGGAGTAGTGGAATGTACATGAGGCGGCACGGTGGCGCAGTGGGTAGCGCTGCTGCCTCGCAGTTGGGAGACCTGGGGACCCGGGTTCGCTTCCCGGACCCTCCCTGTGTGGAGTTTGCATGTTCTCCCCGTGTCTGCGTGGGTTTCCTCCGGGCACTCCGGTTTCCTCCCACAGTCCAAAGACATGCTGGTTAGGTGGATTGGCGATTCTAAATTGGCCCTAGTGTGGGCTTGGTGTGCGGGTGTGTTTGTGTGTGTCCTGCGGTGGGTTGGCACCCTGCCCAGGATTGTTCCTGCCTTGTGCCCTGTGTTGGCTGGGATTGGCTCCAGCAGACCCCCGTGACCCTGTGTTCGGATTCAGCGGGTTGGAAAATGGATGGATGGAATGTACATGACCATCTTACTGGAGTTATTTGGGGCATTTGGGGGGGGGGTGAGGGTCCACAGAAGGGGGCATTTATTTGAAGGGGGGCCCACTATAGTTAGTGGAAGTGTTCACATCGGAAGTGCTGACTCATATGGTGACTTTTGGGGTTTGACTGCCTAGGGGGAGCAAGTCACCTGGAACAGCGTCCTTTTTAGGGTTTATAATTAGGGGGATGGCATTTAGAGGACAATTGTCCCCCTTATTTGTGGCACGGCAGAGCATTTTATCAATGAGGTGGCCGTTTCAGCCACAGGGTCTTTCAGTGGGGAATCCATTGGAGGGCAGCTTTTTTGGGGGATGTGTCGCATGCATCTTAGGATGGGGGTCCACAGAAGGGTGCATTTAGTTGGAGGGGGGCCACTGCAGAGAGATACTGAATCTGAAGTGATGACTGATATGGTGATTTTAGGGGGTCTGTCCACTTAGGGGATCTGGGGGTGGCAAGATGGGCAGGGATTATCTAGAATAGCAACGAGTAGTTGCTATATAAGAATTTGTACCCCCCCCCCCCCAATCCCCCCATGTGTGGCACAGCAGAATATTTCCTTAGTTGGGTGGTCATTTAACCCATAAATAAATACACCAGGGGGAGCGTTTTTTGTGTGGCACAGAGGAACATCTTATGGGGATGGGGGGGGGGTGATATGGGACATTTTGGGTGGGGGTCCATAAAAGGGTGCCTTAAGCTGGAGGGACAGAGGTAGTGGTAGGGTTAAGAGAGAGCAATATTTAGGATCCAAAGTGCAGCTTCAGGTGGGGATTTTAGGGGTTTGTCCATCAAGTGGGGGGGGGGGGGGCAGGTGGTTATTGGGCCTTTTTAGAGTTCCAACATTGGGGAAGAATCACAGGGAGAGCATCTATAGAAGTCTGTGCCCCACACTTGTAGCATGGCAGGGTATTTCAGGGGTGAATCCACCAGGGGGAGCTCTTGTGGCAGGTTTGGGTGGGATGTTTTAGGGGTGATATGAGACATATTGGGGTGGGGTGTCCATAGAAGGGTGCCTTGGGATGGAGTATTGGATCAGGAGAGAGCAATATTTAGGATGTCTATGTGGGTGCCTTAGGGATCATTTGGGGGGCTGAGGGGGGGGGGGGTCACTTAGCGTGTCACCAGGTGATTTTGGTTGATTTTTAGGGGTGAGAGTCACAAGCATATGTGGACCCCCTTTAGTTTGTATCTTTCTGCTAACGTGTGCCCAGCATGAATCCCACCGCTGACCCCAAGTACCTTGCTGAACAAGTCATTGGTTAAGATGCCAGATTTAGTAATTTTTGCACATACATTAGAACCTGAAATATAACAAAATTGCATACGAGTCCAAGGAGCTATAAAAGTCATGAAGTGGCTTACTGCTGTCACAGAGGAAGGCGAGGCGAGGGCCAATGTGGCACTAATGACACCCCGGCATGTCCAGCTCGTTTATCGCATTATTTTTAAAATGACCTTTTTAAACAACAGCCGGTGTCCTCATTCCAGTCTGAAAGAAAGGCACTATAAACTTCTTAGGAAGAGATGCAATCTAAGAGCTCGTGACAAAAGCATTGACAGAAGCCGTAGATAATAAAGATGAGCAGACTGGAAGGGACTAGGCTGACAAACACGATGCCCAAAGTGACCTCACGTAGCACCAACAGGTAGACGCCCAGGGGCAGCGAGCTGAAGTAGAGGAGGCCGAGCAGCCAGACCAGCACCCTGCCAGACGTCTGGCACAGCGAGGAGATGAAGTTGCGCAGTGCCCACCGGCGCGACATGGCGGCGATCGGGTTAAAGCCAGACGGCTGGTAGAGCTCGACGACCGGAGGGCCGGCGCCAGTCGCCTGGGCGGTGTCCCCCTGCACCTCCATGATGGTGATGACCAGGCAGTTGGATGACGAGTCGTGGGAAGGGTTGACAAAGGAGGTGAGCCTCTTGGGGCTGAGCAGCAGTTCGGCCGAGTTCTCCTGCAGGTAGCGGCCGCTCTTCTTGCCGAAGGTCAGGGCTGTCACGATGTTGTGGTCGTCGGGCAGCTCGGCCACCGCATCCCCTGACAGTAGGCAGGTCTCAAAGCGGCAGAAGGGGCAGGTGACCACGTGACGTGGCGGCTCCTCCAGGTCCACCAGCTTGGTCAGGCACTTGGCGCACATCCTGTGGCAGCACTCCAGCACCTTGGGTCTCCGACTCTTGAGGTTGTACTGGTTGTAGCAGATCTTACACTCCAGCTCCTCACTGCAGCTGGCGTCCACGGGCACCTCTGACATTGGCCCACTCATGTTCACCACCCCCCTCTCTTTCTCCTCTAGCAAGGGGGGCCTTTTAAAAGGCAGGAGGAACAACAGCGACCTGCATCATCTAGCAAAATGGAAAGCGCTCTGGGAATCCAGAAGGATTGTCATCTTTACAGGCGGATGGGCAAGCCAGGCGCACTGGGCTATTGATGGAGAGTGGGCACAGCCATGCCAGAGGGCTTTGGAGACCATCTGCAGAGAGAGAGAGAGAGATAAGAGGAGGCCATTGTTGAGTCCACACTGAGAACTGAAACAATGGCACAAAGCTGGCTCTGTGACTGTCCTGCTGGCACAAATGCCACCCAATTAGTGGCTCGGTCTGGGGTTTGTGCCAAAGCAATAATGATGAGTGTACCATATAGAGGGGCTGCTGCTTTTTTAATGAGGCCCCCAAACATTTACAACCTGCCACCCCTGCCCAACCCCCCAGGCCTTCCAAAAATCAACTTTCTCAGTGCACATCAACGACAGGTGCAGCAGCCACCAACAAAAATGCCATCCAGGACTCGTCACCTTCTTCCTCCAATGTGCTACTTACCACACAGTCACTTATGGACCCCCTCATCCTCTGACCAGCGCGCCGTCCGAGCAGCTCTTAACAGTCTGATACAACACAAAACGAACATTGTAGTGTGTTACTTAAAAATCATTGGGTATATAGCGCCTTTCATAGAGTGCGGCATGATTTAAACAAATTGTCATCGTAGCAAGAATTCTGTCAGTCAGTGAACAAGCAGCACCTGTCATCATGAGCACTAAGAGCCTGGAGTGTCCGCTCTGATCACTCATGGATCAGTCATTGCACATATAGCGCCTTTCACAAGAAACAGGAATATCCCACTTCTGCCATCTTGTGACCACAATGCTGTACAGAGCAACTGTCTTCAGAGCCTGAACTCTACTTTATGTAATAAACATGATGTACAGTATATACAGTAGTGCCTTTCACACACAGCGAACCACGTGACTTAAAAATCAATTCTCATTTCATTCAGATACAAGAAGTCAGGATTCTAATGCATGAGTCAGTGAGCTTTCACAGGGTGCCATCTGATTGAAATATTAATTGTCTTTATAAAAGAAATTCTAAAGCAACAGACATTCTGCATGTATATAGTGCCTTTCACAGAAAGACATATCATCCCTCTGGTTCCACCTTGTGACCTCAATGCTGCATATCCATCTATTACATAGTGCATTTTGGATCTATCTATCTCTCTATATATTATATGGCACCTTTCACATCTATCTATCTATCTATCTATCTATCTATCTATCTATCTATCTATCTATCTATCTATCTATCTATCTATCTATCTGTCTGTCTGTCTGTCTGTCTGTCTATCTATCTATCTATCTATCTATCTATCTATCTATCTATCTATTATATAGTGCCTTTCACATATATAGTACCTTTTCTATCTATCTATTATACAGCACCTTTCATATCTACCTATTATATAATGCCTTTTCTATATATCTCTCTATCTATTATATATCACCTTTCATATCTATCTATTTATCCTGCCAACTACGCTATCTATCTATCTATCTATATATATATCTATCATATAGTGCCTTTCACATAGATAGATAGATAGAAAAGGCACTACATATGTGAAAGGCACTATATGATAGATAGATAGATAGATAGATAGATAGATAGATAGATAGATAGATAGATAGACAGAGCCAACACAGGGCACAAGGCAGGAACTAATCCCGGGCAGGGTGTCAACCCACCGCAGGACACACACACAAACACACCCACACACCAAGCACACACTAGGGACAATTTAGAATCACCAATCCACCTAACCAGCATGTCTTTGGACTGTGGGAGGAAACCGGAGCGCCCGGAGGAAACCCACGCAGACACAGGGAGAACATGCAAACTCCACGCAGGGAGGACCCGGGAAGCGAACCCAGGTCCCCAGGTCTCCCAACTGCGAGGCAGCAGCGCTACCCACTGCGCCACCGTGCCGCCATCTATCTATCTATGTATGTATCTATTATATAGCACCTTTTCTATATATCTCTCTATTATACAGTATATCACCTTTCATATCTATCTATTTATCCTGCCAACTACGCTATCTATCTATCTATCTATCTATCTATCTATCTATCTATCTATCTATCTATCTATCTATCTATCTATCCTGCCAACTATGCTATCTATCTATCTATGTATCTATTATATAGCACCTTTTCTATATATCTCTCTATCTATTATATAGCACCTTTCATATCTATCTATTATATATTGCCTTTTATACATATTTCTCTATTATATAGCTCCTTTCATATCTACCTATTATATAATGCCTTTTCTATATATCTCTCTATCTATTATATATCACCTTTCATATCTATCTATCTATTATATAGCACCTTTCATATCTATCTATCTATTATATAGTGCCTTTCACATCTATCTATTTATTATATACTGTAAGGCCTTTTCTATATATTTCTCTATCATATAGCACCTTTCATATCTATCTATATATTATATAGTGCCTTTCATATCTATCTATCTATTATATAGCACCTTTCATATCTATCTATCTATTATATAGTGCCTTTCACATCTATCTATTTATTATATACTGTAAGGCCTTTTCTATATATTTCTCTATCATATAGCACCTTTCATATCTATCTATATATTATATAGTGCCTTTCATATCTATCTATCTATTATATAGCACCTTTCATATCTATCTATCTATTATATAGTGCCTTTCACATCTATCTATTTATTATATACTGTAAGGCCTTTTCTATATATTTCTCTATCATATAGCACCTTTCATATCTATCTATATATTATATAGTGCCTTTCATATCTATCTATCTATCTATTAGATAGCACCTTTCATATCTTGTCTTGGGGTACTCAAGGAGATCATCTATCTGAGCGCTTTATGAGTTAACAAATCAGTTCACGTGACCCTTGTACCACCCATTGTAAGTCTCGGGGGTCTTGTGCTCGGCTCCATCGTCTACAGCCAGGGTGTCAGCGGCTGCAAGTTTTTTTTTTGGTCTCAATAAAATATTTGAAAAGAGAAAGTGAAGGTCAATAAGAAATGTCGGTCTGCTGCGGTTTGTAAATTTGATTGCAGATCTCCAAAAAACAGTTTTGGAAATGACTGGTGTGGCCGAGTGACAACTCAAACAAGCACGCCGTGTAGAATTAAAAAAGCTAAATAGAAGGTTGGTTAGAGTGGAGGGTTATCGGGTGTGCGCCCCCCTAAGGTTGGTGTCTGCCTTGCGCCCGTTGCTGTCAGGATGGGCTGAGGCTCCCTGCGACACTGAATTGCGTTAAGCGGATTCAATAAATGACAATGACGAACACGGAAAGGACTTAATGCAGAGGCTACGCTGAGAACTGAATTGTTCCACGGGCATTTCTTATGTAAGCGCCTTGAGCACGGGAACGGCGCTATATAAATACAATGTATAACTACTACTACTACTAATAATAATAATAGTAATAATATTACTTCCACGCATATAACGTTGCCTTGTGTAACTGAATATTCCTAATTGGCTTTCTACGGTGCCCCATCCGTGCTGCCCTTGTCTCCCTTACGTGGTTCTCAAACAGGCGTATAAAATCCCCTTCCTACCCACTTGATGGAGAGTCCAGGTC
Source organism: Erpetoichthys calabaricus (assembly GCF_900747795.2). Lineage (NCBI taxonomy): Eukaryota > Metazoa > Chordata > Cladistia > Polypteriformes > Polypteridae > Erpetoichthys > Erpetoichthys calabaricus. The sequence continues at coordinate 214,271,508 of NC_041399.2, read as the reverse complement.
GGTTGCTTTGCCCGTCAGTGGTCTCACTCCGCACACACCTCCAGTCTCCTTTGGTCGTCCGTGCCTCCCGTTATCTAAATCTTCACTTTGTTGCGCTCTACTCCAAGAATGGGAATGCAAAGAGCTGCGACCTCGGAAGTGACAGAGAGGACGAGGAGACGAAAGGCAAGTGCAGGGCTGCGCGACCCTCCACCCGGCATTCATCCAGCAGCGTTTCCGATAATGGGGGGTCCCGAGGGGTCGGTGCAATCCTGGCAGACAATAGCATGGCATCTAAGTGAGCCCGTCATGAACTGCCTCGGCATGACCTTATTTTCCCTTTTCAGCGTCTCATCTGGATCTTCTGCTTCACTGATCATGAAAAGAAGAACAAAAGAAAGAAAACGAAAAGAGACAAGTGGGCATTGGACGACAATGGCGGCAATCGACGGAGACATTAGCGAAACAGCAAGAATGAGAGGCGCTATAAGCCAACATGAAAATTAAACACATCCGAATGGGAACATCTCTGGGTGTTTAATAAGACCTCAACAATGGCGCTGCTCCTAGCAAAGCCCATTCGCTACATTTGGGAGTGTGCCAACTTTGCCAGTCAGTTTCACCCAGATACCCACTTTAGGCTAGTCAACATTCAACTGTAATTTTAAAAAGGGATGTGTCTTGTCACAGTACTGTAGTAGTGGCCCGATGACATTATTACCCTTTACAGTGCCCATTTAACATCACAGTGAACCCCATTCATTACATAAGAGAGTGTGCCAACTGTGCCAGTCAGTTCTACCCAGGTATCCACATTGGGCTGGGCAAGACTCGCCTATAACTTAACAATGGGTAGCTGTCATTTCTCAAAATTGTGACTTTTACGGTGCCTCAATGCCATTTAACCCTTTTAAGTGGCTACTAAACATCACAGTGAATCCTATTCATTAGATATGACAACGTGCCAACTTTCCCAGTCGATTTGACCCAGATCTTCATGTTGGCCCAGTCCAGCTCAGAACTAATTTAAAAAAAAGTCATTGGTATTTACTCAAAATTGGGAAAATTAGGGAGGCCCAATGCCACCTAACCCTTTACAGCACTCATTAAATGGCAGAGTTAATGTCATTCATTAACTGTGGAAATGTGCCAACTTTGCCAGTCACTTTCACTTGGGAACACACATTAAGCAAGGTGAAACTGAACTGAAATTTGAAAAAGGAATCTGTCTTGTGGGGCAGCACGGTGGCGCAGTGGGTAGCACTGCTGCCTCGCAGTTGGGAGATCTGGGGACCTGGGTTCGCTTCCCGGGTCCGCCCTGCGTGGAGTTTGCATGTTCTCCCCGTGTCTACGTGGGTTTCCTCCGGGCGCTCCGGTTTCCTCCCACAGTCCAAAGACATGCAGGTTAGGTGGATTGGCGATTCTAAATTGGCCCTAGTGTGTGCTTGGTGTGTGTCCTGCAGTGGGTTGGCACCCTGCCTGGGATTGGTTCCCTGCCTTGCGCCCTGTGTTGGCTGGGATTGGCTCCAGCAGACCCCCGTGACCCTGTGTTCGGATTCAGCGGGTTGGAAAATGGATGGATGGATGGAATCTGTCTTGTCACAATACTGCAATAATGAGGACATTCTAATGCCATGTAACACTTAACAGTGTGCGTTAAACATTACAGTAATTCCTGTTCATTAGATAGGAGTGTGCCAACATTGCCAGTCAATTTGACCCAGATCCCCACACTGATCTGGACAAACTTTAAACTATCTTTAAAAAGGCATTGGTATTTACTCAAAATCTTGAAAAGGGTGGCTGCCCAATTCCATTTAAGCATTTACAGTGCCCACAGTTAATGTCATTCGTTAGATACCAGCTGTGCTGCCCATCTAAGAGGGGTTGGAATCATAAACAATCAAAGTAGGCTTCAGCGTTAACACTTGCAGCACTCCATGTATTGGAACGTATTTTGTAATGCATGAATTACTAAAATGCATTACATTTGTCATTCCAACAGATGACGCATCACAAACACTTGTAGTAATAAAATGCATTATTACAAATATTTGTAATGCGCCATCTGTTGGAATGACAAGTACAGTGCATATGTTTGTCTGTTATGCCATTTGGTATAGGATTCGTAAAAGCAATGTTAATGTTTGTAATGCACCATCTGTTGGAATAACAGAGATATAGCAACTGGGCAAACACAGATGTTTATTGTTATGTTAAGGTAGATGGGAAGGTGCCATCTTTCCCAGTCAGTTTGTCCTAAATTACCCACATTAGGCTGGGCAAAACTCAATTGCAAAAATTTTATTACAACAAATGTGTGTGATGTGCCATCTGTTGGAATGGCATAGACATAGCAACCAAATGGACACACAAATAAACATACACACAAATGCTTACTGTTTTATTAAGGTGGGTGGGAATGTACCAACTTTGCCAGTCAATTTCACTTGGGAACACACATTAAGCAAGGTGAAACTGAACTGAAATTTGAAAAAGGAATCTGTCTTGTCACAATACTGCAATAATGGGGGCATTCTAATGCCATGTAACACTTAACAGTGTGCATTAAACATTACAATAATTCCTATTCATTAGATATGAGTGTGCCAACATTGCCAGTCAATTTGACCCAGATCCCCACACTGATCTGGACAAACTTTAAACTATCTTTAAAAGGCATTGGTATTTACTCAAAATCTTGAAAATGATGGCTTCCCAATTCCATTTAAGCATTTACAGTGCCCACAGTTAATGTCATTCATTAGATACCAGCTGTGCTGCCCATCTAAGAGGGGTTGAAATCATAAACAATCAACGTAGGCCTCAGCGTTAACATTTGCAGCTTAACATTTGCAGTTTAACAGATGTGTGTGATGTGCCATCTGTTGGAACGGCATAGACATAGCAACCAAATGGACACACGGATACACAGACACACAAATGCTTACTGTTTTATTAAGATGGGTGGGAATGTGCCAACTTTGCCAGTCAATTTGACTCAGGTACCCACACTGGGCTTGGCAAAACTCAACTGGAAGCATTTTATTACTACCAAAGTTTGTGATGCACCATCTGTTGGAATTACAGAGACATAGCAACTGAACGGACACACAGATACACAGACCCACAAATGCTTACTGTTTTATTAAGGTAGATGGGAATGCGCCAACTTTAGAAGTCAATTTGACTCAAGTACCCACACTGGGCTGGGCAAAACTCAATATGCAAGCATTTTTTTACTGCAAAAGTATGTGATGTGCCATCTGTTGGAATGACAGAGACGTAGCAACCAAACTATCACCCAGATACACAGACACCGCAGAGGCTTATAGTTTTATTAATATGAATTGGAATGTGCCAACTTTAGAAGTTAATTTGACCCAGGTACCCACATTGGGATGGGCAAAACTCAACTGCAGTTTAACAAAGGCATCTGTGTTTCCTCACAACTGTGAAAATGAGGGTGGCCCGATGCCATTTAACCCATTACTGTGCCGCATTAAACAGCACAGTAAATCTCATTCATTGGATATGGAAGTGTGCCATCTCTAATAGTCAACGTGACCCAGGTGCCCACATTGGGCTGGGCAACACTCAACTGCAGTTTAATAAAGATATCTGTCTTGTCACAAAACAATGAAAATGAAGGTGGCACAACATGCTGTAACTCGTTTGTGTCCATGCAGGGCCAGACATGGAGTACGGACTTTATAGGCTTCTAACTTCTAAAGCTCAATGTGTGTGTCTGTGTCTGTTCTTTACACAATTCCTCTCCCATTGTCCGATCTCAACATGATATCCACCTGACTACATTGGAACCCAGCATTTGGACTCTGGGGGGTACATTGGGGGTCCTTATTATTGTGAATTTCCCCTTGGGATTAATAAAGTATCTATCTATCTATCTATCTATCTATCTATCTATCTATCTATCTATCTATCTATCTATCTATCTATCTATCTATCTATTATATAGTGCCTTTCATATCCATCTATCTATCTATCTTATTACTGCAACTGAAGTGCCTTGAACATGGGAAAGGCGCTATATAAATAAATGTTTATTATTATTATTGTGCTTTAAAGACTATGCCTTTTTCCTGGGCTTTGAGATCCTAATGGAATTTGTCTCCAGGATGGCCCACTTTAAGAACCGCCATTTGTCGAAGTTTTTGAGTTCAACCTTCACTTACTCCTACCCGCTGCTAGTTCATATATGCGGACATGGAGGAATATTTTGTCTTGCTGTTGATTAACGTTGAGTACACAACGGATCTGCACGCCTGGTGGGGATATCCTTCACAGAGCAGGAAAACCAGAATGTTGGATGACTAACCAGAATGGAGAGCCAACTGGACCAGCATGGTTAGCGGTCACTTTCCCGGTCCGGAGGCCAACAGAAATGAGGGACACGGATGACAGTTCTTTTCTGGATTTACGTTCTTGTCCTGTACCTGCTTGTTCACGTGATTTCGTTTTCTTGTGAGGTTCGCCCTCCTTGATCACTTCAGATCTTCACGCAAACACCAGGGATGGGGTAGGACAAAACTTTACATTTCACTCCGAGGGGATTTTCATTCCAGTCCACCATCATCATCATCATTTGCACATCTTATACCGGACTTTTGCTGCGTGTGTTTACCGTTTTGTGCTCCGTGTTTTGCTGGCTTTCATTATGTTCAGCGTTCATTAAGTAACTATCACCTTCAGGAGGAACTGGGTGGGCTGTGCATGCATGTTGTTTGTTAAAATATTTCTGAGGACTTCTGAGGGAAGCACCAAAGCAGGCATAGAGGTCCCGACTGGCAGGAAATGGAAGGCCCACAAAGAGCTGGGATTGAATTGGCAGCATCTCAATTGAGGCATAGGGCACTGCTGGGAATATTGGGCACACAGGGCTGGGCACACAGGGCTGGGCAGGTCCTCAAGGCAAAGAAAAGACAAAGAAAGGCAGCAACTCATCCAGGAGGAAGGAGGAGACACGCGTGAGTAGAATGGTAGGGATGAGGCAGCAGGGGGCCTGGACTAGGTGGGAGAGTGCGCTGGAGTGGGTGGTTCCCTGGTCTGATGTCTGGCGGGTAGAATGCCAGCGTTCAAAATTCCTGCTCCAGGTGGTGGGAGATGTCTTACCAAATCTAGCAAAACATCATGCCTGTGGCAGGAGTGAGGCACCGACTTACCTCTTCTGCTCAGGATGGGGGTCATTAAAACACGTCCTCAGCAGCTGTCCTAAAGCCCTGGGAGATGGTCACCATCATCAGCGACATGGCCGGGTGTTTAGAGCAGTGGTGACTCCTGTCTCCTTGGCCATCCTCACCCACCTAGCAGGAACATCATCTTTGTGAGGGCAGGTGAAGAGCCCCCATATAAAAATCACAGGCAGGCTCACTTCATTCTGAGCAAGACTGGCAGCTAATGAAGAATGTGAATTTCCCATTGGGATTAATAAAGTATCTATCTATCTATCTATCTATCTATCTATCTATCTATCTATCTATCTATCTATCTATCTATCTATCTATCTATCTATCTATGATATAGTGCCTTTCACATCTATCTATCTATCTATCTATCTATCTATCTATCTATCTATCTATCTATCTATCTATCTATCTATGATATAGTGCCTTTCACATCTATCTATCTATCTATCTATCTATCTATCTATCTATCTATCTATCTATCTATGATATAGTGCCTTTCACATCTATCTATCTATCTATCTATCTAATGGTGGAGCGGAGTAAACATCTTAACTATCTGGCGCTTGTCACATTAATGTCACGACGGTCAGACAATGTTGTGCCCTCAGGAGCCATGAAACAACTGGCAGTCATGGAGCTCACTGTGCCCTGGGAGGATCACATGGAGGAAGTACACCAAGCACGAGGACCTGCGAGAGCAGCGCCAGGGACAAGGATTGGCGAGGTCATTGCCTACCAGTGGAAGTGGGTTTTGGGCGCTTTGGGACACTGGAGAGTCTTCACTCTGCCAGGCATGAAAAAAGGAAGAGCCATCACAGAACTGAACAGGAAGAGCCTCGAGATGGCTCTGGATAAAGAGGAGCTATTGGGACGTAAGTCAGGAGGGAACTGATCATCCATGGATGGGTCGCCTGGGTGAGGCTGTCTGATGTCAGGAGACCCAAAGTACCCCCAGGATATGTCACTGGTGGTGCATCCACAGGCCGTATTTCTACATCACATTTGTATTCTTTATTGTCAATTCACTTATTATGTGTCACCTGTCAGAGGCAGAGGGGGGTACCTCCATGTCAACTCATCCCACCTTTGGACCTCATCGTCACAGATCTTCATGAAACTTGGCCTGCTGGTTTTCCGCTGATCACTAACTGCTGTTCAGCAGCATTGTAAGGAATCGTGGCCATGATGGACGCTTCAGATAAGGAGTGACAGAGAGCTCAGCAACAAAACAAGGACCACATTATCTGGAGATATTCAGGATATTATAATGTGGCTTTAGTAGAAAAATTGGCCAATTTAAAATACACATTTCTTCAATATTCAATTTTTAATATTACAATCACTCATTACATGGGAATTTTTATTTTTGGGGATAGCATATTAGTTACGGAAAATATAGTGTGTGCTGGAAAAGAGCTTTGAAATGATACGAGAACCATTTCTGTGCAACTCATATGTAGGGGGAAATAACCAGTCAAAGTCATAACCCCCCACCCCCCGCACCCCCCAATACGTTCAGACCTTGTTAGCTCAAATCTCCCTTCATATTCATCAAGGACACGGGACATTTCGGTTCCATCAGTTACTCACATGGCCAAATCAGCACGCCAAGTTTCGATAAAATCTGTGATGATGGGGTCCAAAAGTGGGACAATTTGACATGAAGTTACCCAGATGTGCAAACTGGAACCAAGGATGAGTGCAATCCGGGGGGTCCCTGAAGTAAATCAAACAAATCACCGCTTCAGGATGGCGTAGATCTGAACGTCTTGCCATCGCTGGCCTATGCTGTTGAACATATTCATGGATACTTACATTTGCTGGGGTCCTGAACCCCTAACCTCCATGAGTCACGAGGGCTTATTGTATAAGGATAGGAAAGGCTCTACATAAATAATAATAATAATAATAATAATAATAATAATAATTGTTGTCATATGCAGAAATCGAAAGTCCACCTTATGAGAAGGATTTAGGAGTCATGGTGGACTTGTCAGTATTATATTAAGAAGCCATTAAGAAAGCTAACAGAATGTCAGGTTATATAGTGCCTTGATGTGTGGAGTACAAGTCACAGAAGGTTCTGCTCAATCTTTATAACACACTGGTGAGGCATCATCTGGAGTCCTGGGTGCAGTTTGGGTCTCCAGGCTACAAAAAGGACATAACAGCACTAGAGAAGGTCCAGAGATAAGCGACCAGGCTGATTCAGGGCTACAGGGGATGAGTGATGAGGAAAGATTAAAAGAGCTGAGCCTAAGTCTCAAGTTAGTTTTGGTCTTGTTAGGGCTGAAAACACAATGGGAGGTCTGAAAATCGAAAGTTCGCCCTATGAGAAGGACTTAGAAGTCATAGTGAATATAACACCTATCAAATGACAGTGTTCAGAAGCTATTAAGAAGACTAAAAGAATGTCAGGTTATATAGCACCTTGATATGTGGAGTACAAGTCACAGGAGGCTCTGCTCAGGCTTTATAACACACTGGTGAGGCCTCATCTGGAGTCCTGGGTGCAGTTTGGGTCTCCAGGCTACAAAAAGGACATAGCAGCACAAGAGAAGGTCCAGAGATAAGTGACCAGGCTGATTCAGGACTACAGGGGATGAGTGATGAGGAAAGATTAAAAAAGCTGAGCCCATCACTTGCATTAAGTTTAGGTCTTGTTAGGACTGGATACACAATGGAAGGTCTGAAAATCAAAAGTACACCCTATGAGAAGGACTTAGGAATCGTAGTGAACATAACTCCTACCAACTGCCAGACAGTGTTCAGAAGCCATTAAGAAGGCTAATAGAATGAGCATGGGAAAGGCGCTATATAAATACAATTATTATCATTGTAATTAAAAGGACTTGGACAGCAGACAGTGTTGAGGAGATTTATAGCAGATGAAGCTTAACGTCAGTAAATATAAAGTATTGTGTGTAGGATGTAAAAATGTGAGGTTTGAATACACAATGGCAGGTCTGAACATTGAGAGTCCACCTTATGAGAAGGATTTAGGAGTCGTAGTGGACTCTAAGCTATCAACTGTTAGACAGAAGCCATTAAGACAAAAAGGACATAGCAGCACAAGAGAAGGTCCAGAGAAGAGCGACTAGGCTGAGTCCAGGGCTAAACAGGATGAGTTATGAGGAAAGATGGAAAGATCTGAGCCTTTACAGAGATGAAGAGGAGACCTGAGTGAAGTGTTTAAAACAATGAAGTGAATTAGTGCAGTGGATTGAGACGGTGACTTTAAAATGAGTTCATCAAGAACACGGGGACACAGTAGAACATTAGAACAGTCTGGATGAGAACAGGCCATTCGGTCCAACAATGCTCACCTGTCCTTCTTCTAAAATGACATCAAGTAGAGTTTTGAAAGACCCTGAATTCCTTGTGTCCACCACAGTACTTAGTAATGAATTCCATGTGTGTGTTTTTCTCTGTGTGAAGAAAACTTCCTAATGTTTGTGCAGCATGTACCCTTAAAAGGTTTACAGCGCAACTTCGTTATTTTGGACAGGACGGTTGGGCTGAATGGCCTGTTCTCATCCAGAGTGTTCCAACTGTGTCCCCGTGTTCTTGATGAACTCATTTTAAAAATCACCGCACACGGCTTCGTGTGGTCCAGCACGTGAGAACGTCGATGCTGATGTGTTATGAAACTTTCATGACATTTGTAACTTCAGTGCAATTGAAGTGTATCTGACGCCCCCTCCCCCCCCTTCCCTTGGTGACATCCTGCCCATCCTCCTCTGTCACGGGAGAGTGACATCATCTCCAAGCGGACATCCCAGCCGCCTGCTTTTAACTGAGAGTCACAGGCTTTAATAATTGATTGGGCTTCGCTGCCAGCTTTTCCTCAGGTGACGCGGCTCGTGTCCGAGTCCGCTGGGCAGACCAGCAGATGCTCGTTGTGCCACTCAGGTGTGACAGGACATGCTGTGTGCCTCTATGAGTGTGACAATCGTTTAATACGCGGACGTGAGCAGGCACCCCGGGGAGAGAAAAAAAAAAAACAGGACATATTCCGGTGGCCACATTTACACGGGGAACCCCCCGGCAGACACTCAATTCACTCGACTCAACACCGATACACTTTAATATAAAAATGGGGTCTTTAATTGAAAACGATCTCCGTCCGCGCTGGTGTTTTCACTTCGTTTACAAAAGTATCTGAGCCCACACTGCTGCATGTCCATGAACGGCAGAAATGAGTCTCCGTTTTTACCCTTCATCCACACTTCCCTGGCGTTTTTAATAAAAATGGAGATTGTTTAGAAAAAGCCCTCCAGGACCACCTAATGCTGAAAACACCGACTTGACATTGGAGTGTGGAGGAGTGAAAACGCAGACTCCGATTAGTGTGTGGCCCTCCTCTGATTGGCTCCTGCTCACTGCAACGCCTCAATTCCCTGATTGGTCACGTGACAGTCCGGCTTGGCTCCACCCTCCCTCTTGGACCCGAAACCGTCGAGAACCGAGAGGAGCCGCGCGCAAATGAGGACACACGTGTGCAGCAAGGGGTAAGTGAAGAAAATGTCACGGACTTTTATTAAAATCACAAAGGCAAACAGAGTTCAGAAAAGTAGCGCGGCGCGTCCCACTCTTCAGGAAATAAATCCGTAAAGTCCACGTGCATGTGGGGGTTAAAAACAAGTCGAGGAATAATCCATTAAAACAAGCAGGGGTCTGCTCCAAATAACTTTCATGAGCCCTGGTGTGCCCCTTTCTAAAACCGACATCTCCTCTGCGGACTCCACATGGCACCATGCAGACAGAGGGGACGTCCTGCCGACGGGCACTGCCAGCATATTTCTCATAGGCTCAGATCCCCGCTGTCCATAGGCTGCCATACCTCGTCTTGCACCTCAAAGTATCAGCCTGTCAATCCCTCGGTCCACCACAATAAACACCTGCACAAAATCTGCAGACCTCTTTCCCTTCAAACGGTTCAAGTGTTCACAACTTTAAACAAATCAAAACAACACAGATAGATAGATAGATAGAAAAGGCACTATATAATATAGATAGATAGATAGAAAAGGCACTATATAATATAGATAGATAGATAGATAGATAGATAGATAGATAGATAGATAGATAGATAGATAGATAGATAGATAGATATGAAAGGCACTATATGATAGATAGATAGATAGATAGATAGATAGATAGATAGATAGATAGATAGATAGATAGATAGATAGATAGAAAAGGCACTATATGATAGATAGATAGATAGATAGATAGATAGATAGATAGATAGATAGATAGATAGATAGATAGATAGATAGATAGATAAATAGATAGATATGAAAGGCACTATATGATAGATAGATAGATAGATAGATAGATAGATAGATAGATAGATAGATAGATAGATAGATAGATAGATAGATAGATAGATAGAAAAGGCACTATATGATAGATAGATAGATAGATAGAAAAGGCATTATATAATATAGATAGATAGATAGATAGATAGATAGATAGATAGATAGATAGATAGATAGATAGATAGATAGATAGAAAAGGCACTATATAATATAGATAGATAGATAGATAGATAGATAGATAGATAGATAGATAGATAGATAGATAGATAGAAAAGGCACTATATAATATAGATAGATAGATAGATAGATAGATAGATAGATAGATAGATAGATAGATAGATAGATATGAAAGGCACTATATGATAGATAGATAGATAGATAGATAGATAGATAGATAGATAGATAGATAGATAGATAGATAGAAAAGGCACTATATGATAGATAGATAGATAGATAGATAGATAGATAGATAGATAGATAGATAGATAGATAGATATGAAAGGCACTATATGATAGATAGATAGATAGATAGATAGATAGATAGATAGATAGATAGATAGATAGAAAAGGCACTATATGATAGATAGATAGATAGATAGATAGATAGATAGATAGATAGATAGATAGATAGATAGAAAAGGCATTATATAATATAGATAGATAGATAGATAGATAGATAGATAGATAGATAGATAGATAGAAAAGGCACTATATAAGATAGATAGATAGATAGATAGATAGATAGATAGATAGATAGATAGATAGATAGATAGATAGATAGAAAAGGCACTATATGATAGATAGATAGATAGATAGATAGATAGATAGATAGATAGATAGATAGATAGATAGAAAAGGCACTATATGATAGATAGATAGATAGATAAATAGATAGATAGATAGATAGATAGATAATAATAGATGTGAAAGGCACTATATAATAATGATAATAATAATAATAATAGATAGGTAGACAGATGGCCATGGAAGGCACTATATAACAGATACTTTATTTATTTCAATAGGAAATTGAAATGTTACCGCAGCTGATGCCCCCAATTATCGACAGAGCTCAATGTAGTAATAGAGAGGTAGATAATATCAAAGGCGCTATATAACGCAGAGGCTTATAATGCGAAGCAGGCGCATGTTCAGCACGTCCCTGCAGAGTCGCCCAGTGATGTTCTTCCACTTTATTTCTACTATGGGATGGCAGGGAGGCGACTCCGCCACAGAGACAGTATGTAAGGACAAACCTCCAAAGGGTCTCCAGTTTCCTATGAGGACCTCCAGCCAAGTGAATTCAGAACGAAACTGCAGCCCCCTTGCCCGTGTAGAGCTGATCCCTTGGACTTCCCTGCTGGTCTTTTTCGCCCACATTTTACGACCCTAAATGTGTCCCCTGGGTGTTATTGTGCGACAGCCTTTCGCCCCATCGTCCGGGAATAAACTTTCCGCAAACTTAAAAAGCAAAACAGCGCCCTCCAGGCTCTCCGGACGGAGTTGAACCCTTGTCCAAGCTCAGTGCCTGTCATTAAATGAAGGTTTTTAAAGCGGGGACTCGACAGCGGCCGACCCCCGCAGCACACGCTGAGAGGCGCCGGTTACAAAGATAGCGCAGCATAAATAGAACTCCTTGAATTATTGACGAGTGAAGCTCCGACATAAGGCGCACGTCACTGTATCTTCGTTTAAAAATGTAACACAGCGCGATGTCACTAGCGACACCCTGGCACATCCCCAGCTGTCACCATAGAGGTTGTTGTATTATTAAACAGCACGAGTTTACAAACAGCAGCTTTAGTGTTCACTTTACTGAGATGATGATTATTATTAGTTATTAGTTATTATTATTAATATTTACCGGACGCCTTCACCAACAGCGACTTCCAAGGACAGTGTGACGTAAGCGCGGCTCGGCGTGTAACAAATGACAGCTGAACGGGTGGTCTGGCGCTGTAAAGTCTGAATTCTTGGCGAGCTTACTAACGAAAGCGGACTGGGGTCCCGTCCTACGTCACTTCTTACTAGTGGCATCTTTGTGTCTGGTGGTCCGGGGCTTTAGCCCCCGATCTCAGACCTCACATCGAGTCCCACATTCTTCGAGGACCGCAACCCCCCGTTCAACATTCTAACGGCTGCGCAAAAAAAACCAAAAAAAACAAAACAAAATCCACACCACACTTTGGGGGGAGGTGGGGTCTGGGGTGGACCACCTAAAATAAAAGGCAGGACTAACGGCCTTATCAGCTGCTTCTGCCGGGTGTCCCTTGTCCCCTGCCGGAGCGGTAGGGTGCCGCAGTGAGTAGCGCCGCCTTCACGCAGACCGTTGGCCTTTTTAAGACTTCAAGTTTTTACAGAATCCTGTCTTGTGAAAAAGTAAGTGCACCCCTTAGAATGTTTTTTTTTTTTTTTTTTTTTCTTTTTTCTTTTTATCACACGTGGACACTGGTGATGTAATTGAAGGAAAAAAAAAAAAGAAAATGTAACCTTGCAATAATTTATTCAATAAAATAATAAGCAGCCGAGCCATTTCCATCTGTGGAAAAAGTAAATCCCCCTTTAGGTCTAAGAGCTGGCACTGCCCCTCAAGTCAGTGTTTCTGACATCAACTCCCCTCCTCCATGCGAAGTTCTTTCACCGGTGTCATTTAGGAGGGACGTCCTGCATACAGAACCCCCCAGACCCCCCGAACTACGCCCTGGCTTTTCCAGAACCTTCTTTTCAGCCCTTCCTTGGTGGATTATCACATACGTATGTCATATTTCAATGGTCCACTTGCGCTTGAGCTTCGATCTTCGGACAGGTGGTCTCACATGATCCTCAAGCCCCCACCTGGCACACAATGTTAAAACCCCATTGGATCGCTGAGCAGACCATAATGCCCCAACTCCCCCACCAGATCACGTTTGCCGTCAGGCTCTTCTTTGGTTTTCACTGAGCCCGTCTTCTGGTGCGGTGACCAAATAAATCAACGAGGGCCTCGTCGGCTCCAGAGGTCCCGGGGTTTGCCTGAAGATGTCCCCGCTCAGACTGCAGTCTTGTCCCGATGGCCTTTGTGGGTTTCCTCCTGGCTCACCTCCCACGTCGATGTCAGGTGTGCAGCCTCCTCCCAAAGGCAGACTCGGGCCCGTTGACGTCGAGAGCTACCGGGTGGTCCTGTGATGAAACTCGGGGCTTCTCAGAGACGTCTTTCAGCTTCTTGTGTTTCTGCTCTCAGGCTGGACCTGCTGGACAAGTGGCCAGTTGGTTGGAAATCGTCTCCATTTCTAGATGTCCTTCCAGAGTGTTCCATGGCTGATGTCCGACTCTTTGGAGGTCTTTTTTCCAATCCCTTCCCAGAGTCCTTCTTTCTGAAGCCCTCAGAGGGCTCTTGTCGGTTTCTGACACACACTTGGGCTGAGCCCCCCTCTGAACATCACACAAGTCGCACTTGGATATCAGATTGGAGAGCATGTGGGTTGGGGGGGCTACTGAAGGTCATGGGCTGAATTCCAGAGATCCTCACTTAAGCCCCCCAGTGACGCAGTTGGTTCAGTCAAGGTCCTCTCTCGTGATGTTCTCATCATCTTCATCAGACTCTAATCTGAGGTATTTGTTGAATGATTAAATGTGGAGATGCACTTACGTTTTCCATATTCGAAATTTATATTTATTTCACTTGACTAATGGACTACAAAACCGGGTGTCCGTCAGATGATATCCCCTTCATCCATCGAGTTGGTTTAAATGAGGGTCAAATCTCAATCTCAAGGGGTGTCTTTACTTTTTCACACAGCTGGAGCAGTTGTTTGTGTGTTTGTGGAGTACGAGACCCCACCTGAGGGTGGCACTGGCAGTCTGGGCATCCCGTCCAGGTTTAGTACCAACCTCAGAGCCAATGCTGCCACTTCCATCACCCGGAACCCGAAAGGGGATAAAGCGGATGGATGTTACAGAAACGTTCAGAAAATCCGAGTCCACGCAGATTCCTCACAAATGCAATGAGCATGGGAAAGGCGCTATATGGAAAACCCTCTAACCCTGAGGACGACACATCAGCCAAATAATAATGGATGGATGGCTGGACGGGCAGCCTAAAGCACAAATCACAAACCAAGAAGATACTCGCCAAATCCTCAAGCATTTCATTTAAAGTCAGTAGAAAGCAAGTCAAATAAACAGCCGAGTGATCCAGAGCTTTAAAAATAATGGATGGACAGACTAAGCTTAAGAGAAGATCAAACTGTAAGTCTAAACAGACATTGAAAACCAGGACTGGAAACCAGCACAAGACAAATAGAAGAAAACGCAGAGGACAGTCCTAAACTTAACAAACAACAAACGGAAAACCTAAACCTAAAGACGGAAAAAAGGCAAAACCAATGCAGAGGACGAGCCGAATCTTACAAAGACGCTTTTGGGAGCTTCCTGCTGTAGGGAAGTCCTTATCTGAGCTACCAGCTGTGCCAGTTGGAATCTAAATAATCAACGTTGACCTCAGAACTAATTCCTGATGTGCACCATGTGATGTGTGGGTCTCTGTCATGTGTCGTTTGGTATGGGATTTGGAAAAGTAGTGTTAATGTTTGTGATGCGCCATCTGTTGGAATGACAAATGCAATGCGTTTGTCTCTATTATATACCATTTGGCATTGCATTTGTAAAAGCAGCATTCATGTTTGTGATGCGCCATCTGTTGGAACGACAAATGCAATGCGTTTGTCTCTATTATATACCATTTGGCATTGCATTTGTAAAAGCAGCATTCATGTTTGTGATGCGCCATCTGTTGGAACGACCAATGCAATGCGTTTGTCTCTATTATATACCATTTGGCATCGCATTTGTAAAAGCAGCATTCATGTTTGTGACGCGCCATCTGTTGGAATGACAAATGCAATGCGTTTGTCTCTATTATATACCATTTGGCATCGCATTTGTAAAAGCAGCATTCATGTTTGTGACGCGCCATCTGTTGGAATGACAAATGCAATGCGTTTGTCTCTATTATATACCATTTGGCATCGCATTTGTAAAAGCAGCATTCATGTTTGTGATGCGCCATCTGTTGGAATGACAAATGCAATGCGTTTGTCTCTATTATATACCATTTGGTATCACATTTGTAAAAGCAGCATTCATGCTTGTGAAGGGCCATCTGTTGGAATGAAATGTGCAATGCTTTTTAATACTACAAATGTTTGTGATGTACCACCTGTTGGAATAAAAGAGACACCTGGACAGACACACAGACACTTATTTGTAGCAATGAAATGCATCACAACAAACATTTATGATGCATCTTTTGTTATAATGACAAATACAATGCATATGTCTCTGTTACATGGTATTTGGTATCACTTTCAGAAAAGCAAGGTTAATGTTTGTGATGTGACAACTGTTGGAATAACATGTGTAATGCATTTTATTACTACAAATGATTTTGATGTGCCATCTGTTGGAATGACAGAGGCAGAGCAAGCGGATGGACACACAAAGATGGATACATATTTGTAGTAATGAAATGTATTGCTACAAATATTTGTGATCACCATCTGTTGGGATGACAAAATAGCACCAGGACAGACACATGCAGATATAAAGAGACACAGACACTTATTTGTGATGAACCTTCTTTTGGAAGGACAGTAACTGAGTAACCAGGCAGACACACAGCAGCACAGACACTTATCCTCTTATTAAGGTGGAAAATGTATTATTACAGATGTTTTTGATACGCCATTTGTTTGAATGACGATTGCAATGCATATGTTTCTGCTATGCCATTTGGTATGGGATTCATAAGAAGCAGTGTTAATGTTTGTGATGCACCATCTGTTAGAATGATAATGCATATATGTCTCTGTTATGTGTCAATTGGAATGGGATTCGCAAGAGCAGTTTTAATGTTTATGACGCACCATCTGTTGGAATGATAGAGACATAGCAACTGGACAAACACACAGATGCACAGAGACAGACAATTATTTCTAGAAGTAGAATGCATTACTAGAAGTGTTTATGATGTGCCATTTGTTGAAATGATTAAAGCAATGCACATATCTCTGCTATAATGGGGTTCATAAAACACGTGGCAATATTTGTGATGCGCCTTCTGTTGGAATGACAGAGAGACACTGCAACCTGATGAACACATAGACACTTATCCTTATATTACGATGGACATTGCGTTAGAAAACAGGTAGGCGAGCTTTTACTTTGAGTTGGTTTTTGGTTTTAAATTCGGATTTTTTTTCTTCGTAAGGAGGCTGTGCGTGGATCAGAACCTAAAGTTGGTACTCTTGGTTTCGAGAATATACGAGCAGTAAATGGTAATTCTGTTGCACCAACTGTTGGAGTTATCAGCGGATCATTGCAGTGATTTTTGTGTTGTTTTATGTGTGAGTCCGGGTTCTCTTAAACTCCATCCATTTTCCAACCCGCTGAATACGAACACAGGGTCACGGGGGTCTGCTGGAGCCAATCCCAGCCAACACAGGGCACAAGGCAGGAACCAATCCCGGGCAGGGTGCCAACCCACCGCAGGACACACACAAACACACACCAAGCACACACTCGGGCCAATTTAGAATCACCAATCCACCTAACCTACATGTCTGTAGACTGTGGGAGGAAACCCACGCAGACACGGGGAGAACATGCAAACTCCACGCAGGGAGGACCCGGGAAGCGAACCCAGACGGGTCTCCTAACTGCGAGGCAGCAGCGCTACCTACTGCGGCACCGTGCCGCCTTTTCTTAAACTCCTTCATTTTTCTTTTCTTTTATTTCTGTGTTCTCTCGCCGCGGGTCCGTCTGAAGGAACACGCAGGGATTGCTTTTTTTTCCTTGCGTGGCAGGAGTTTGCACCCGGGGTTGAATGTGACGTTTTTCTTTCAATCTTTATGGAGGATGTGATCTTTTCTTCTTTTTCTTTGAGTTATATTGATTTTCACTTGTTTGACATTTTTCTTGGTGTGTTTTCTAGCCCTTTGTAAATCTACCCGTTGCCCAGATTGATGGTTTCATGATGTGAATTATTTTAAAGTGACTCCGAATTGCGGCAATCAAGAATCTGCAACTTTAAATGAAGGGGATTCCGGACCCCTGATTATTTTTGGGGGGAGTTTGCTAGCATATTTAGTGCTGCACAAGTGTCTTTGCCGTCATTTAAGTCGCCACTTGAGGATCTGCAAGTTCTACAAGACCTGCAAGTTGAAGTGGCCGCTCCTAAACTAAATCTGAAACCCTAATCCGTCATGTATATAATACGACGTGTAGAAAGAGCTGTTTACCTATTAAAAATTAAAGGACCGTATTTGTTAATTATTCACATATTTGCATTAGCTGTGGCCTAAAAAATCTTTTTTATTGGATATTTATTTTAGTGATATGTGTATCAGTTGAGGGGGTCGGGGACCCCACTCCGCCTATTGCTCCACTGTAAGTAAGGAAATGGATGAGCTAACGGGTTACGAACAGGCATCGGCATACGGGACAGCAAAAATAAATGAAGCGCCGGACGGAGATGCGCCGAAACCGCCGCGGCTTTTTTCTCACTCGAATGAAGCGGACTGTGGATCACAACGATGCCCACCCCTTTCTGTTCAAAGCCCCAAATCGAACTGGAGCTTTCCCGGAGGTTCAGTTGGCACTTTTTGAGAAAAAAAAAAATCTTATCAAGACCAAAGAAACAAGACCACCTAACCAAACAACATGATACATTCCAAATAAAAGTGTCGGATGAACCGAATGTATTCAATAAGATTGATTACCTGACAGCCCGCCCGGGCGCTCGTCGCTCCCCGTCAAGTGCGATCTCAAAGTGCGCTCTTTGTTACCGCGCGCGCGCAAAAAAAAAAAAAGGTGATGAGCCCCGTCGCTATGGTAACAAGGAGCCAGCACGCGGAACAAAAGGACGGCGGAGACAGCAGCTGACTGCCTCGCTCGCTCCTTCTCGCTCCTTCTCTCTCTCACACACACCGCGGATTTAGAAATCGCAGTTTATTAATTAAGCAAACGGATAAACAAGTAAATAAATAAATATATACATAGGTGCCCGCTCCAAGCCGACCCTGTGCACTCACCTCCACGGATCCATCTGCCAAGTATCGTCCGCGGGTTGCCCGCTGTGCCAGCTGCACACCGGGTGCCCTCCTTGTATCAGGTGCCACCGCGGGCGCCCCGACGACCTGACAGAGTCATGCGAGTGCACGCCGCGTAATTTAACCCAGCGGCTCGAGTGGCAGGGAATCACCTGAGAAGGCTTCTAAAATATAAAACATAAAGGAGGAGGCCGAGTGACTCGAGTCCGGCGTCTTCTTTAATTTGAGGTTCCCTGGATGCAGGATAGGAGGGGGGGGGGTTAGGGGTGACATGGCGGACCCAACCCTGGACGGGACGCTTCTGGTTTCTCTAACGTTAACATTCAAGATCCCCTCTAATCTAATCGTGACGTCACCTGCAATAAATGTGCCCACTGTGCCCCCCCCCCAAAGGTGCCCACCTAAACGTCCACTGACATTCACTATGTTCATGGCTTTGAGTAAGGGGGTACCTACCTTTGAGAGCCCCCCCCCCCACACACTTACGCCATAAGTTCCTCACCCCCCCCCCCCCGATTTGGATGGGGCAGGCGGTTGGCACAACAGAGAGGGGCACACAACTCGACTCTCCAGTCCCGATCATCTCCGTCGTGGCTTGTGTTTGATTTTCTCCCGCCTCTCATGTTAAGTCACCTGGCAGCTCTCAGGTAAAGTGTAGCCCGTGACAGACTGGCACCTCGCCCACATTTGGTGTCCACCTTGTGCCCAAACATGTTAGAACTGCAAGTCAGCATGGCACCTGTCCTTGTCTTTCTTTTCCCAGATTCTCCCGGCCATTCT
Source organism: Erpetoichthys calabaricus (assembly GCF_900747795.2). Lineage (NCBI taxonomy): Eukaryota > Metazoa > Chordata > Cladistia > Polypteriformes > Polypteridae > Erpetoichthys > Erpetoichthys calabaricus. The sequence goes on along the minus strand of NC_041399.2, from coordinate 214,252,131 downwards.
CTCTGACCTTGCCATCACTGGCACGGCCCCCAGGTGGTCTGATTTCTACCTTTTGGGCAGATCCTTGGAAAAGAGAGATGCCAATGGGTGCCCTAGGGGTGGTCTAAGTATGGGTACTGGTCCTCTCCTCTTCTCTCTATACACCTCCTCACCCGGCCCCGTCCTCCATGGTTTCTTATATCCGTGCTGTGTTGGTGCCAGTCAGCTGTACCCGTCGGACCTTCCAGAAGACCACAGGGCCCCCACGTCTCATTGATATCTCAGACTGGGTGAAGGAGCACCATCTGAGGCTCCACTTGACAAAGACAGACCTTTTCGGCCATCTTTGTTCAGCTTGGCTCATTCTTGCTAACGCCAGCCTTGGGGTGGTGACCAGCTGTGCTTCACTGACCCTGTCGCTGGGGTCTCTCGGTCTTGCAGATTCACTCCAGACATAAACCCACCAGATCCTGACTCCTGGTCCACATACTTTGGTCTTGTCACATCTGAATTCCTCCTGCTGTCTTCTGGCATGTGCCACCAAGTCAACGCAGAGGATTCAAAGCGCAGCGGCACATCGCCAAAGTGGGCACCTGGCACTCCCATTTTCACATCCCGTCAGCTCCCTGAAGCAGCAGCACACATGATGCCCACCTACAGAGAAGTCAGTGGGTCAGCCAGCACCTGCACAAATGGAGACCCTTGGGAGGTCCTCTGCTCCTCCTGGACCACTCGGATCTGCTGAGCCCCCCCTCTGCAGGGTCTTAAATCTCAGCCCACACTCTTCACCTGTAGCTGGTGGAACGAGATGCCCACCTCAGCTCATGACTGACTGACTGATGGTGAACTGAATTGGAACTCGCTGGCATTTTGTTCTGAGCTCTTGGCTTGTGATGGTCAACTTTGTCACTTTGTCCTGTCACTCCGTTATGTTGACATCTTCTTGTAAGTCTCCTTTTATTGTATTTTTGTTAACCGTTAGCGGGGACGGGCAGAGACAACCTCCATTGTACAGAAGGGGTCCATCTGTTTGAAGGGTCTTGTTTATGGTGCCTTTCAGGTGTGTCTGCTTTGTATAAAGCGCCTGTCAGTAGAAGTGCAGCGCGTCTCTCTCGGTCTACCGAACTCTACTGTACAGCGACTTTCATTTCATTTCTATCTATTATGTGGTTCCTTTGACATCTGTCAGTCGATCTGGAGAATTGTAGAGCGACTTTCATCTCTCTTACAGTCTATCTGTTCTATCGTAGAGTGCCAGTCATTTATATTATGGGGTTTGTGTCATTTCACTTTATTACATCAACTCTTTCACATCTGGCAACCTGCTTATTTAATTATATCACAGTTTTCACCTGTAGCCCGATCTACCTTAGTCTATTGTATAGCGCCTTTCAATTTTATTCTATTGTTCATGACTATCTATTATACAGGGTGGTCCAGATCTAACTATGTAACTCTTCGACTGACAGCCGTCTCCCCGCCATTTTGGAATGCAGGGCAGGTGCTGCCATCTATCGGCAACAAAACGAATTTTAAGTGAAATCTCTACGTGCAGGGCAGGTGCTGTGAATTCTCTATGTAATAAACTTAATAAGTTCTAGCGTAATGAAAATTACATAATTAGATCTGGACCACCCTGTATAAGGTGTTTCCAGTCCATTCAAAGAACCGTATAGCGCCTTTCATCTCTCTCTCTCTCAGTCTATCTAATTCTATTGTATAGTGCCTTTCATTTCATTTATATTGTTCAATCTGTTATAGAAGGGATTTCATTTAGAGAATTGTATAGCGCCTTTCATCTCTCTCTCTCTCTGCCTATCTGATTCCATTATATGGCGTCTGTCCTTTCAACTATACAGTTGGTTTCATTTCTTTTTATTACAAAGATGCTTTTACATTCATTAATAAATTCATATAACTGTATAGTGCCTTACATGTCTCTTTCTACCTAATTCTATTATTTAGTGCCCTTCCCTTCATTTTTATGAATCGTAGCACCTTTCATTTTTATTATATATTATAAAGTGCCTTGGAAATCTCTCAGTCTAATTAGATAATTGTAAAGCTCCTTTCATATCTCTCTCTGTCTGTCTAAGCAAGTCTATTGTATAGCGCCTGTCATTTCTGTTATATAGTGGCTTTCCTTTGTATTATATGGAATATTTCATTTCTGTCTATAATGTAGTGGCTTCTACACCTCTCAGTATATCTGTATAATTATATTGCAGCTTTCCTCCCTCTCTCAGTCTACCTAATTTTATTATATAGTGCCTTTCATTAATATCTGTTGTATAGCACCTGCCATTTCTGTGATATTCTTCTGTTTTTATCTACTGTATCAGTTTACCTGTACAGCAGTTTTCATGGGTCTCTCAGCCTACCTATTTCTATTATATAGTGCCTGTTATTTATATTTTATAGTTTGTTTCATTTCTATCTATAAGGTACTGGCTTGTACACCTCTCAGAATATCTATATAATTATATCGTAGCTTTCCTCTCTCTCTACCTATTTTTATTATATAGTGCCTTTCATTTCTATCATATATTTCCTTTCATTCATATCTGTTGTATAGCACCTGTCATTTCTGTGATATTCTTCCGTTTTTATCTACTGTATCAGTGTACCTGTATAGCAGTTTTCATGGGTCTCTCATCCTACCTAATTCTATTACATAATGCCTTTCATTATTAATATTATTAAGCAGTTTGTTTCATTTCTATCTGTAATGCAGTGGCTTGGACACCTCTCAGCATATCTATACAATTATATTGTAACTTTCCTCTGTCAGCCTACCCAATTCTATTTATATAGCGCCTTTCATTTCTATTATATACTGCCTTTGAGATCTATCAGTTTATTCATATAACTGCATAGCACCTTACATGACTCTCTCAGTCAACCTAAGTTTATTATATAGTGCCTTTCATTTCTATTATATACCTCCTTCTATTCATATCTGTTGTATAGCGCCTGTCATATTGTTCCTTTTGGTTTTATCTGCTGTATAAGGGGTTGACATATGCCAGTACAACCGTATAGCCTTTTCCGTGGGTCTCTCAGCCTTGCTATTTCTATTATATAGCGCCTTTCATTAATATTATGCAGTTTGTTTAATTTCTATCTATAATGTAGTGGCTTGTACACCTCTCAGTATATCTATATAATTATATTGCAGCTTTCCTCTCTCTCTGTCTACCTAATTTTATTATATAGTGCGTTTCATTTCTATTATATACTTCCTTTCATTCATATCTGTTATAATGCACCTGCCATTTCTGTGATATTGTTCCGTTTTTATCTACTGTATCAGTCTACCTGTATAGCAGTCTCTCAGCCTCGCTAATTCTATTATATAGTGCCTTTCATTATTATTATTATTAAGCAGTTTGTTTCATTTCTATCTGTAATGCAGTGGCTAATACATAATTCTATAAATATGCTGATAGGTGTAACAGCTTTCCCCTCTCTCTGTCTACCTGTTTCTATTATATAGTGCCTTTCATTTCAGTTCTATATATCCTTTCATTTGTATCTATTATATAGTGCCTGTTATTTGTATTTTATAGTTTGTTTCATTTCTATCTATAATGTAGTGGTTTGCACACCTCTCAGTATATCTTTATAATTATATCATAGCTTTCCTCCCTCTCTCAGCCTCGCTATTTCTATTATATAGCGCCTTTCACTCCCCTCGGTTGCCCAGTGCCTTTCTCACCTCTCAATGTGTCTGTTTAATTCAATCACAGCTTCGCCACCTGCCCCCCCCCCTTTCTCCGTCTCTTCCCCAATGTTCTCGTATCAACGCCTTTCGCTTCTGTCTCGTTGCCTACTCTGATTTTTTTGTCCTTCCCAGCACACCAAAGCACGGTGGTCTACAAATCTCACATGAGCTTTATTGGAGATACAAGTACGCAGCAGCAGTTACAGCATCGAGCAGAGGTGACTGGAACATTCTGGAATTGGCGGACGATTTGTTAACAGAGTTAAGTGACGAACGAAGAAATGAACGAGCGCGCGCACATTGGGGGTCTGCGTCACGCTCCATGTGCTGGTGGTCCATTATTGCTAAAGCGCTTTCTTTATTTTCCTTTTCTTTTTTTTTCATAGACCCCTCTTTGCAGATCTTGTGGTTTGCTGCCATATTTCAGAGACCAACCAAATGAAATGTCACGTAACGGTCACAAGCTGTACAGACCCACGTTGTGTTCCCCCCTCCCCGCGTGCGGCTCAAGTCCATAACACAGAATTCTTCTTTTCCTCCCCCTCTCAATATACAGACAGAATATATAAATCTGGTAAAAAGACAATCGTTTATATACAGCACGTATTTACATATGTCAGTGTTGTATCTACTGTACATAAAAACAGAATCGATGAGAGCATCGGCGACAACAAGTCACGTGACAGAAACCGGAACATGTGGCCAGCGCGTCCAACGACCGCCAACAAACGTCACTCCTCAGAGGATCGAAGCAAAGGTGCAGACGGCAGCCGCCAAAACAGAATCGTCTGAAGGAGGCGTGAGCGGCCATGTCGAGCTGCCAAGTGCTAAACCGACTAAAAGGGAAGTTACGGCCATAAAAGATACGAAAATTGGGTGATAGTGAGGGGACAGTCGGGCAAAACGACAAGGCAGTAAGGAGCGGAAATGGAGATTTAGAACCAAAAGACGAGACAGCAGGACATGGAAATGACAAACACAAAGGGAAAAACAGGAACAGCAGACAAAACCACAAGACACGGGAACAAAATAATGTGCCGTATACGCAAGAAGAGAAGTCGTAGAAATAATGAAAAATTCAAAATTAGACCACAGAAATCGTAAGAACGAGATAATAAATCATACAATACGATAAATAATTAAAATGGAAAATGAAGACAAACAGACGAGACATCAGGAAACGGGAACTAAAGAATGTCGAATATGTTTAAAATATACACCCGCCAGGACCGACTGTGCATTTTAAAAAATGTATTGAAAATGCTTAACTTCAAACACAAATTTGCACGACAAACGGGTCTCTGCCATTTTTGTGAAGAAAAAAACGTCAGTTTTCGTAGTGTGGGCCGAGCCAGCGATACGACATAATGAGATTTGAAAATGAGGACAACACAAAATGTCAAGTTGAGGGAATGAGAGAAATCAGGCATTTAAAAGTGGAACTCGTTAAACGGAGACGAGACGTTACAAAGCAAAACGTGAGGTCGATGACGTGAGACAGAAAGTCAAGGGAAAGAGGAAATTCAAAAGAGACACAAGAAACAATGAGACAGCAACGGAAATAGAAAATTAGAACAATCACACAAGACGTCAGGGGAGAAGAACAAGATAAGTGAGACGTATGAGAGAGGAAGTCGTTAAAACGAGATTAGACGTTACGAACGCAGAAAGACGCGAGACTGAAGTAAATCGGGCATAGGAGACAGGAAGTCAAGGGAAAGAGAAAATATACGACAGACAGAAGAGGAGTCATGGAAACAATGAGAAGAAGGCTGTATAATCTACACACACACAACACATCAAGACAAACAAGGAGATTCAGAAGCGCAACACGAGACGAGGAGACGAAGAGTCCCCGGCACAACGCAGTAGAGACACGGGCTGGGGGTCCCGTTCAGACCAGCATGGCTGCTGAGAACGACTCAATTGGCTTACAACCAGAACTAAAACAGGAGAAGTGGCCTACTGATTGTTGTCTTGTATAGCGCCTTCCATGATTCACCGTTAAAAATGTTCTTCTTTTTAAGGTGGACGTGCAAAAATATTTTAGCTCCAGAGGAAGAGGATCAGAGCTGTTATGACATAAACACTTAATGCAGGCATCCACCCACAAATGGCCCTTTTTCTGACCGGTCACTTGCCGCGTGTTAATGCTTGTGATGCACCATTTGTTGGAATGATAAATGTAATGTATATGGCTCTGTTATCTGCCATTTGGTATGGGATTCATAAGAGCATTGCTAATGTCTGTGATGCACCATGTGTTGGAATGACAAACGTAATACATATGCCTTTGTTATCTGCCATTTGGTATGGGAATCTTAAAAGCAGTGTTAATGCTTATGATGCACCATCTGTTGGAATGATAAATGCATCTTACTACTAAAAATGTTGGTGATGCACCATCTTTAGGAATGACGGAGACACAGCAACTGGACAGACACACTGACAGACATCCTTTTATTAGGGTGGATGAGAAGTACACCATATTCTAAAAAGGCACAAAATAAAAAAAAAAAAACAGGCCAATTCTTCTTTCATTTCAGAACTGGAATTGCTTCTAGATATTTTATATGGCAGCTTTTATTTTCTGGAACTAAAGCCTGGCTGAGCTCTGTAGAATTAGAAAATTATTGATTAGTGGGACACGCGCCCTACCGCTTGCTCCAGCTGGCACCACAATCCTGGGGCTGAAATGAGCAGATTTAGCTAAGGGGTACGGAACGTTCAATAAAACTGCGTACGTCTACAGCGAAAGGCGCCATATGGGAAGTGCCTGCAGATCAGCGACTAAAGTAACACGGGGGGCCGCTTTGAGAGCGCGGTATGAATGGCGCTTGTCAGGTGCAGTTCATGTTTGATTTGCGCATGTTCTGTAAAGTGCTCTCTGACAGCGCCCCCTGTGGAAGGTGCTACGTCATAACATAAAGGTGGGCTCATTTGTTTGGATTTGGAGCTTACTGGAATGGACTCAGTGACACTTTGGGGGTGTGCTGTGGATTTTGCTACATAACATTTAGGGGATTTGGACAGTTCTGGAATATTGTTCACTACTGTAGCTTTATGAAAGGCGCTATATACAATAAAGACCAGGTGATTTCTGTAGATTTTGAAGGTTTTGAGACTACATTGTGGAAAACTATATAAAATGAACAGTTTCACGTTCATGTCTAATATTTATAATTGTTCGGTAAAGTGCTTTTTGAAGGTGGTGCCCCCCGTGAGAGGTGCTATATAAGACAAGGATGGGGTCATTTCTGTGGATTTGGAAAGGAGTTAACTTCAAGGAACTGAATACAACTTTGAAACTGTTTTGAGGAAGGCGCCATGTACCCTAAAGGGGATTTCCATCATTTTTAGAATACTGCAGTTCTAGTAACACTTTTAAGGGTGGACTGTGGAAGGCGCTATACAAAAATAAAAACCAAGTCATTTCCATGGATATGGAATTTTTGAGACAGCACTGTGAACAGTTTCATATTTCCAATTCCCCCATTGATGGTTTGCTCTGTAAAGTGCTACTTTTTTTTTTTGATAGCCCGTCCTGTGAAAGGCGCTATATCAAATAAAGATTTACTGACATTGGAACAAAAAATGATTCACAATCCTGCTGTCAAGTTCAAAGAATTTGGCACACACACACACACACGCGGCCGGAGACACGCTCACAGTTTCTTATCTTTTGTTCAAATGACGACAGTTTAAAAAAAAATTCTAACCAAATAAAGCGGAGATCCACAGGATTCCCAACAGTCGGGATGAAGATGCAGGATTGGGAAAAGTCTGGAAATGTCATCAGTTCCCCCCTGCCTGTACCGTTGTCTTTTCTCCCAAACTGTATATTATTGTATTCCGTCCGTTGGTTTTCTTTGCAATATATTTAAGAAAATATGATATACGTTTATATATTTATACAAACATTATGATCAAAGTCTGGCTGGGGCGCCCACGAGCACAACGTCTCGAGGCTCAGTTCCGGCATGCCAGCCATTCGATTTTTTCGTCCTTTTTGGCTCCACAGAGCAGGCGAAGTCCTCAGCCCAGAAGTTTCACATCACATTCCCCTCGACTTTGTGTCGTGTGAGAGCCGAGCTAAGCCGTCCACCTCGGCCACAGCGACGGGCAAACATCCACCCTTCTTCTCGCCAAAAGCAGTGGTCTACATTTCTGGTGACATTCACCCCACCCACCCCCCCATTTTCCACTGTCCAGATCAATAGTGCTTCCTATATTTAAAAAAAAAAAAAAAACGTGCTAAAAATCCATAAAAATGCTGAAGCCTGTGATGGCGGGCCAATTGGCTTTGGGCTACGCCGTTAAACCCAAGTACTCCACGTTCTCCGCGGCAGGCAAGTGTCCGTTAGGCTTGGATTTCACAGGAACAAAGTCTTGCTGGTAGTCCGGATTGTCCAGACTGGTTTGGTGGATGAAGACATCCTCACAATAGCGTGGGCTGTCAAAGTTGGGCCTGCAGGGGTCCATGGCGCTGGTGTTCTGATACTCGGGATGGTCCTCGGCTTTATCCTCAAACGAGTTGAGGTAGTGTGACTCCATGTCTGGTGTCTGCTGGCTGGTCCTGATGGGCAAGAGGACCTCCTGGTAAATGGGGTTCATGACATTGGACATCGTCTGGCCATTCTGGTTGACATATTCTAAGAGGGTGGGAAACAAAAGCGAGACGTTAGTATCGGGCAGGATGGGGCGCTCTATGACTCTGTCTTTGTAATTCACTTTTACTGCCTTGGGCTTACACTGCCAGGCCATTCACGTCTAAGATCAGCTATTAGGTCACTTTGGGGGAAATGTGGACCACCGCAATCAGCTGGACACCAACCATTCCCTACCTCTCTGCCTAACTAGAAGACCAGCAAAATGACCGACAAAGAAGCACAGGCTGTGTGACCCCTGTGAAAAAGTAAGTACATCCCAAGGAAACTTCTGACAAAATGGTCTTCGACCTTCACAAAGCCTTTGACTCCGTTGTCCCACACTGAAGATGAGGCTTTGAAGGTGAGTGACCTACAGAACTGGAGCTCAACTTGGTTAACGGGCAGGAGGCAAAGAGGACACACAAGAAGAGAATGGAGTGAGGTCACCCTCAGGGGTCTGTCCTGGGTTCATCCCTTTTGTTTGATTTACATTAATTACATGGACTTGGGTGGAGTTAGAAAACATGCAAAATTTGAAACTGATATTAAAATTGGAGGAATGGCAGACCCTGAGGAGGCAGTGAAAAGAATTCAAGAGGATCTGGAGAAGCTTCAGAATTGGGCGAACGCCTGAAACATGTAAAAAAGTGCAAAGTGCTCCACAGAGGGCAGAAGGAACATCAATCACAGATACAAGGTGGGAGACGCTGAGCTCCAGGAAGAGACCTCTGAAAAGAATTTAGGGGTTGACGTGGGCACAACGTTTTCATCACCCAAGCAACGAATAGAACAAACTGAAAAGACAAATAAAACGTTAGGTTATATCGTAAATGGGCAGAGTGGTGGCTCTGAGGCTGGGGATTGGTGCCAGCAATCGGAAGGTTGCTGGTTCGAATCCCATAGATGCCAGAAGTGACTCTACTCTGCTGAGTTACCGAGCAAGGAAGGCCCTTAACCTGCCATTGCTCCGTCCTGAGTATGACATTAACCTGCATGTGTCCAGACCTGCAAGCAGGTCCTCCAACTTACATGGAAAACTTGGGGATTGGTGGCAGGATTGGCACTCCAGTCACTGTTAAAAAAAACAAAAAAAAAACTGTGGTGCTGAGGTGTTACCCATTGGGTGGTTCGCCATGTGTTGGGTGTGGCAACGCGCTGTAATGGCGCATGCTCCCAACCTCTCTATATCGGAAAAAATGCTGAATATACATCGTGGGACATTACTCTCAGACTATAAAACACACTAGTGAGACCACCTCTGGAGTCCTCTGTGCAGACGACGCTACAAGAAAGACAGAGCAGCACTTGGAGGTGTGCAGAGAAGAGCAAACAAGTGCATCTCAGAGCTTGAGGACACGTCCTACTGTGGCAGACTCAGAGAATTCAATGTACTTAGTTTGAGCAGAGGAGACCACGTGGGAACATCATCATCCTGGTCATTAAAACATGCAAATCGTAGATAAAGAAGATCCAGGAGAATTCTCTGAACTTATGGTGAATCACATACTTGAGGACACCAGTGGAACTGAAGCAAGGAAGTGAATTAAGGACTGAAGCAGGGAAGCTCTTCTTCATGCAAAGATTTGTGGGAGTCCAGAACAAACTACTGAGTCATGGAGTTGAGAACCTTTGATGAAGGATCTGGATGAGACCCTGGGGGAGCTTAGCTATGAGCTAAACCAATGAGCGACAGATTATATGAATGGTCTCCTCTTACTTGCTCCATGTAATGCAAAGATTCTTTTTCCAGCAATGGTTCTACAAGGACCCACACAACCCATGAAAGAACCAAAACTATTTTTTTTTGTTAATAAATCCAGTTTGGTCTTGTGATATTGCCGAAGAAAGCACTTTCTCAATCTTTCTAGCTAGGACTTTGGAGAGTATCATAACATCGTCATTTGGAAGTGAGATTGGTCTGTATGAGGCACATTGTTATCAGTCCTTATTTTGCTTAGGAAAGACGGTAATTAATGCTTGGCGAAAACTTTGAGGAAGAATTTTATTGTTTCTGGCTTCTTTAAATGTTGCTAATAAAATAGGAGGTACCTTAACTTTTTTTTAATAAAATTCGACAGGGTAGCCATCAGGGCGTGCTGCTTTCACTCTAAAGTGAGTTTATAGTGTCTAGAAATTTTGAGAGTACCAGAGGTTTATCCAGCTCCTCTGCACTGGCAGTATCTAGTTGTGAACCATTTTTAGAGAGAAATCTTGAGAACCTTTAAGAAGGACCTGGATGAAAAATGGAGACAGAAAAGCTATGAGCTAAACAGATGAGTGAACCACAAATGGACTGAATGATCTCCTCTCCAAGCAACGAGCAGAACAAACTAAAAAGGCAAGTAAAATGTTAGGTTATATCATAAAAACTGCTGAATATATAAATCGAGGGATGTTACACTCAGACTATATAATGCACTAGTGAGACCACCTCTGGAGTCCTATAAGCAGTTCAGTCCACCACAGTACAAGAAAAAAGGGCAGCTCTTGGACAGAAGAGCAAACAAGTGCATCTCAGAGCTTGAGGACACATCCTACTGTGGCAGACTCAGAGAATTGAACGTGTTTAGTCTGAGTAGAGGAGACCATGTGGGGACCTCATCATCCTGGTCTTCAAAACACTCAAAAGTGTTGATAAAGAAGATCCAGCAGAATTCTCTGAACTTATGGGGAATCACATACTTGATGACAACAGTAGAACTTAAGAGGAAGAGCATTTAGGACTGAAGCAAGGAAGCTCTTCTTCTTGCAAAGATTTGTGGGAGTCTGGAACAAACTAACAAACAGAAGCCTTGAGAACTTTGGAGAATAATCTGGATGAGGCCCTGGGAGAGCTTAGCTATGAGCTAAACCAATGAGTGTCAGATTGTATGAATGGTCTCATCTTGTTTATCAAAAGAGGCACTATAGAAAGTATATTGACCAGCAGCATCTCAGTTTGGTATGGTAGCTGCACTGTCGCTGAACAGAAGATACTTTGAAGAGTGGTGAGGACAGCGGAGAAAATCATTGGGTCCTCACTCCCATCTGTTCAAGAATTACACTACTCATGTTGCCAGAGTAGATCTATTAAGATCATAAAAGATCCCACACACCCGGCACATGGGCTGTTTGAACTTCAGCCCTCTGGAAAACATTACCGCAGTATGCACTGCAGAACGACCAGATTTAACAGGAGCTTCTTCTCCCAGGCCATCAGAATACTAAACTCTGTTAAATAACCTTTGTCCTTTTGCTCTCTTACTTACTGTGCACTTTATTACCACAAATAGGTCTTAAGTTTACATTATATTGTATTGTAATATCGTACAATATTACATTGTCTGTATTGTATATATTATGTATAAATATTGTATCCATATAGTGCACTATCACAATCACTGTGAAACAATGTGCAATATTTTCTTTCATATTATATTTCACCCACTGACTGGCTTACATTTATATATATCTTTAGTTTTTATTGTTTGTACTGTGCTGCCTTGTGCTGTCTTACCAACTTTCTGTGTAAGAAGTGAAATGTTTGTAATGTCTGTATGTTGTCTTTTATGCACCTGTCTTTTATGTCTGTACATTGATCCTGGAGAAATGCAATTTCGTTCAACTATGTATCTGTTGTTGTACTGTTGTATGGTATGAATGACAATAAAATTCACTTACTTACTTACCAGAACATAGAAAATAAGAAATTTAAGCATTTCAAAGAACCCTTCATGTAAGGAAAAGATTCTTCTAAGGCAATGGTTCTACAAGGAACCACATAACCCATGAAAGAACCAGAACCATTTTTTTGTAATAAATTCAGTTCGGTCTTGTGATGGCGGCACGGTGGCGCAGTGGGTAGCGCTGCTGCCTCACAGTTGGGAGACCTGGGGACCCGGGTTCGCTTCCCGGGTCCTCCCTGCGTGGAGTTTGCATGTTCTCCCCGTGTCTGCGTGGGTTTCCTCCCACAGTCCAAAGACATGCAGGTTAGGTGGATTGGCGATTCTAAATTGGCCCTAGTGTGTGCTTGGTGTGTGGGTGTGTTTGTGTGTGCCCTGCGGTGGGTTGGCACCCTGCCCAGGATTGGTTCCCTGCCTTGTGCCCTGTGTTGGTTGGGATTGGCTCCAGCAGACCCCCGTGACCCTGTGTTCAGATTCAGAGGGTTGGAAAATGGATGGATGGATGGATGGTCTTGTGATATTACCAAAGGAAGAATTTTCCAAATCCTTCTAGCTAGGACTTTGGAGAGTACCTTAACATCATTATTCAGAAGTGAGATTGGTCTGTATGATGCAAATTGTAATAAGTCCTTATTTTTCTTAGGAAAGATGGTAATTATTTCTTGGTATATTTTATTGTCTCTGGTTTCTTTAAATGTTGTTAATAAAAGGGGAGCTAACTTAATTGATATTTGGTAGGGTAGCCATCAAGGCCTGCTGGTTTCCCAGTCTGGAGTGAGTTTATAGCATCTAGTAATTCTGAGTGTGTCAGAGGTTTATCCAGTTCCTCGGCACTGAGAGTATCTAGTTGTGAACCATTTTTTAAAAGAGAAACCTTGAGAACCTTTAATAAGGATCTGGATGAGACACTGGGACAGTTTAGCTATGAGCTAAAGCAACAAGTGAACCACAAATGGACTAAATGGTCTCCTCTCTAAGCAACGAGCAGAACAAACTAAAACGGCAAATAAAACGTTAGGTTATATCATTAAAAACTGCTGAATATAAATCAAGGGACGTTACGCTCAGACTATATAATGCACTAGTGAGACCACCTCTGGAGTCCTCTGTGCAGTTCAGTCCACCACAGTGCAAGAAATACAGGGCAGCACTTGAAGCTGTGCAGAGGAGAGCAAACAAGTGCAACTCAGACTTTACAAGCAAACGTTAGATCTTCATGCAAGGTAAGGGCGATCTCCTTGAACAAATGACACATCAAGCTGACACAGTGTCTTCGTTCTCTTCATCTAAATGAACAAATGTGGAAAAAAAGTAAATGCACCCCTCCGTTTATCACCACGTCAGATCCCTCCAGGTAGAATTAATTAGGTGTGCCAGATGAGGTGCCAATGATGAGAAGCTCCTTGTGGAGTCTGCATGTGGACCAGACTGCCTTATTTGAAGCACAGATGCCAAGGGTCTAGTGTTCTCTTTGCTATTGACATGGGTGGTGTCATCCTGCCAAGACCGTAAGAGACCCTCAGAATGACAGCTTTGGATGCCTAGGAGTCAGACAAGGAATTCCCAAAGATGGCCAAATGATTTAAAAATCAATCATTCCACTGTAAGGAAAATCACCTACAAGTGGCGCACATTTCAAACAACTGTTAAATTGTTCAGGACTGGCTGGCCCAACAAATTCACTCCAAGACCTGACCATCTAATACTAAAAAAATGTCTTCCAGGAGCCCAAAAATGCCATCATGGGATCTGCAGATTAACTCTTGCAACAGCTGGTGTCAAAGTGAATTCACCTGCAATCAGAAAGTGGTGGCACAAATGTGACCTGCAGGCGAGGTGTGCCAGGAAAAAGCCCAAGCTGTCCTAAACGAACATTTGAGTAAGAGAATCATCTAAGCAAAAACTGGGCCGTCTGGAACAGATGAATCAAAGAGAGACTTGATTGGCAAGCACGGTAACAGCGGACATGCTTGACAGCAAGTGCCAGCTGCGAAACCTGGTGCTGGAAATGTTCTGGTTTGGGGTTGATTTGCTGCCTGAGGTCCTGAAAAGCTCACAGTCATCGAGCCAACTAGGAATTCTGCATCCTATCCAAGTGTGCTTGAGGAAAATGTGAGGGCGTTTGAGCAAAAGTTAAAATTGAACCAGAAATAAACCTTTGAACACAATGAAGCACATCCACCATGGAACGGCTCAAAAAGAAGAAATCAAAGTTTATGGACTGGCCTGCTTAAAGCCATCATTTGAACCCTCACTGAAAGTTTGAAATAGCCAGGATGTGCAAGAAAGCCAACAAACATCTGGCAAATGAAGGGATTTTGCAGGGTTGAGTGGTCCAAAATGTCACAGAGTCGATGTCAATGACTGCCAAATCCTTGCAAGAAGTCATTTCTGCAAAAGGGGGCAATGCCAGTTTCTGAGTAGCCCACTAACGCCAGTTAGACTGTTAACATCTGTTGCTATTTTTTGGACAGAAAAGGCAAATTGGGTTAGGGTTACCAGTAGATCACCTTCATCTGTAGGTGCTGTTCGCATGAAGATCTGCTGTTGGCCTGCCCAAATATGCGGAGAAAGTCAACCATTTCCTCAAGGGGCACTTACTTTTTCACATAACTGTATGAAAGGGTGGAATGGTGGCTCTCCGGCTAAAGGATCTGAGCTGGCAACTCAAACGGTTCGAATCCTGGCCGTGACAGAAAGAAGGAAATGCTACTCTGTTGGGCCCTTAACATGCTCTGGGGGGTCTGTACAAATAGCTGACCCCAAAAAACTCTGTATGTCTCTCTGGAGAATAAGTTGGGGTAAGAAAAAAAACGACAAATTCCTAATGAAAGAAATTGTATATGTTGAATAAAGGATTAAAACAATGATGACATTTTTACAAAGCTGACTGCAGTGTCCCTTGATTTTTGAGTTATAAGTATAATTGTAGCTGGCCCGATAGGACTGTGACGGCCATTCTGTAAGGACACAATAAACGTCCATGGCAGTAAATACGATTGGTCTAAATTGAGATGGGGGTTCCAATTAAAAGAACAAAAACCTGCAAGCACTGCTGCCCTCCACATGAGGAGCTGAGCCGAGTAGCAAGGCAGGTCCAATGGTGTAGTCTGGTCAACGTCTACCATCTAGTGGACATTAGTAGGTAACCTGTCATCATGATGGGTCATCAAGTGTAGATTGATGGGTGTCCATTTAAAATGAAATCTACAACACAATTAATTTCACTTTCTGTAACACTTGTTAGAGACCTTCTCAGTCTGCTGTACTAAAGAACCATTAAGGTCCTTGGTTACAACCACCATCATGCAGAGGCACACGTGTGCTTGTTTTATACCTAATTGTGTAATTTTATGGAAGTCTATGACAGACTGGGATTTGAGGAATGAAAATCATGGGATTTCTGTGAACCAAGTTTAAGATTCTAATATAGCGCCTTGTAGAAGGGCTTCATCTGCTCATCTGACTTTTTATTAAAAGTCAAATGTTAACTTTGTTTCTCCAGATGGCCACTCATTGTTTAAAAAAAAAAGGGACTAAGTGAGCCATGTTTGTGCCCTGATGTCTGCACCTCTGCCCCACCATGCCACCTATGTAGGAGGGCACCCTCAGTGGCCTGTATTTAAGATAACACTGGGTTCCTTCAATCAGTGAATACCATTTGTATCCTTATTGAGGTCCTACAGGGGCCCTCTTCTATTTCATGGGGCCCATGTTGCCCACACATTTGCAAAGACCATAATGGTGATGCCGGTTTTCTCATCTTATCTTAGAAGAAAATAATAATGTAGAAATACTCGTACTCATCTGTGTCCTACACACTGATTACTGCTCCTTATTTAGTGGTTAGAGCTGCTGCCTGATGGATCCAACATCTCAACATCAAATCCTCCACCTGATTTCTCTCTCTCAACAGTGTTGGCACATGTCCCCTCACGTCCACATGGGTTCCTGCCCCAATACACCAGTTTCCATCCCAAAGATGTGCAGATTAATTTAACTGGTAATTGCAAATTGACTCCATCTGAAAGGGTCTCGTGATGAACTGACACTCAATCTTGAGTCGCATGCTGCCCGTACGCATGCCCCCCCCCCGACGTGACCCTGAACCGGTTTGAGGCTGTTAATGTATTTGAGTGTTTTCGGGCAGGAGACCACCTGGTAAACTGACCAAAAACCTCAGAAGCAACGTGCTACACACCTGCAGCCGGCTGAAAATCCGTTTCCAGAAAACCATTCGGCATGAAGGTCGTGGGGTCCGTGCAGTATCGATGGACCAGGCTGTCCTCCCTCATTGGGCATCCATGCTGTATGAAAAACATAAGAAAAGTACAACGTCTTCATTTAGAGTTACAGAGCAGGGTGTGGTTTCCAATCAGTGAGAAACATTTTGAGAAAAATCTCAGGGAAAAAAATGTTTCAGACGTTTTCACACTTTAAAGCTCTGCAAGAGGCTGCATACAAAATCTGAACGAAACACTTCATTTCATACATCTACATGGCCGAACACCTTCATTTATCTTGTGGGTGGAGGTTTCAGCAACTTGCAGTCCCAACATTTGACCAGAGAGAGTGTGTGTGAAATTCAGATTAACTGATGACACCTCCAAATTCCTACTGGCAGCACAAAATGGCAGCTGGTCTTTGTTCCAGCAGATGTTTGGGAGCTCACCTGAGGCACAAGGCTGACTTTTGGGGGGCACAGACCTGAATGCTAGCTGGCGGCATCTGAAGCACACAAGGAAAGCGATGTTAGCCAACAGTTCATGCCACAAATTGACCACCATTGATTGCCATTTGATTGTCTTTGGAGTGTTGGGAAGATTGTAAGGATGCGTACATTTTCTAAGTTCTTTAACAAGTCTTTCCTCAGTGTGCTCCCTATTCATTTCACAATAGTGGGATAATAATGTTTCATGAAATACAGTCAGGTCCATAAGTATCTGGACAGTGACACAAGTTTCATCATTTTTGCTCTATACGCCACCATGGTAGACTTGAAATGAAGAATGTTTAATTTAACAGAAATATCATAAGGGCTGCTTAGGAATGACAGCCATTTTTTATAGAGGGTCCCCCCATTCCCAGAGGCTCAAAAATATTTGGACATTTGACTGACAGGCTATCCCATAGTTAGGTGTTAGCAGGTCCATCTTTATTTCATTAACTGTTCAGCAGGTAGAAGGTCTGCAGTCGATTCCAAAATGTGGAATTTGCCTTTTGAAACTGTCTGAGACGCTGAGTATATTGGGAGAAGGATGCTAAGCATAGAGCTGCCAGGCAAGAGGAAAAGAGGAAGGCCTAAGAGAAGGTTTATGGATGTGGTGAGAGAAGACATGCGGGTGATGGGTGTGACAGAACAAGATGATGAGGACAGGAAGATATGGAAGAAGATGATCTGTTGTGATAACCCCTAATGGGAGCAGCCGAAAGAAGATGAAGACTGTGAACTCTCACTATGAGGTCCAAAGAGCTGTCCATGCAAGTAAAAACAGGCCATCATTAGGCTGACAAAATAACACAAACCATTTAGAGAGACGGCAGAAACACCAGGAGTGGTCATCTCAACCATTTGGTGGATTCTTAAAGAGAAGGAACACACAGGTGAGCTCAGCAACACCAGAAGGTCTGGACAACCACAAAAGACAACTGTGCTGGATGATCACAGAATTTAGTCCTTAGTGAAGAATAAACAATTCATGACATTTAGAAAAACCAAGACCACTCTCTGTGAGGTGACCTGTCACTGCCAAAGTCTACAATCAAGAGAAGACCTCATGAAAGTAAAGGAAGAGGGTTTACCACTAGGTGCAGACCACTGGGACACCTCACACATAGGAAGGACTGATTAGATATTTTTTATAAGCCAGTCTAGTCCAGTTTTCTTTAGATGAATGAAACTAAGATCAGTATGTACCAGAATGATGGACAGAGAAGAGTATGGAGAAGAGAAGAGACGGCTCCTGATCCGATGAACACCACATCATCTGTGAGATGTGGTAGAGGCTGTGTTATGTTCTGATCATCATGGCTGCCAACAGAAGTCACTCACTGGTGTTTATCGCTGATATGACTGTTGGCAGAAGTCGCAGGATGAATTGTGAAGTGTAGAGGGCGCTATACTGTCTGCTCAGAGTCACACAAACGCTGCACAACTGACAGGACGATACTTCACAGTGCAGATGGACAAGGAGACAAAACACACTGGGACAGCAAACAGAGGGCTTTACAACACAAAGAAGCGGAATATTCATCAAAGGCCGAGTCAGTCAACTGACCTCAACACAACTGGACACACAGTTAACCGACTGAACACAAAACTGATGGCGGAAAGTCCAACAGACCAGCAGCACTGAAGACAGTGACAGTAAAGGCCTGGCAGGGCATCACCGGGGTGGACACCCAGCACTTGGTGACGGCCGGGGGCTCGGATTTCAGGCACTCACTGACTGGAGAGGACTTTCAATCAAATATTAAAGTGGATTGTTTGATTCATGATGATGTTAAGTTTGTCGAAATACCTTTGGGCCCCTGAAACTGGGGGCACTATGTCTAAAAATGGCTATCGTTTCTAAATGGCTCATATGATATTTTTGTTAACCCCCTTGAATTAAAGCTGAAAGTCTTCAGTCAGAGCTTCATTGCTTTGTTTCAAATCCATTGTGGTGACACACAGGGACAAAGCTATGAGAATTGTGTCACAGTCCAAATACTTGTGGACCAGACTGTACACAGTTACCAAACTGGACAATCAGAGTTGTGTAGGGGTCTGCCTGTACATTTCTGAAGACGTGTGTGCCAGACTACCTACAGTTAGGTCCATAAATATTTGGACAGGGACAACTTTTTTCTCATTTTGCTTCTGTACATCACCACAATGAATTTGAAATGAAACAACTCCGATGCAGTTGAAGTGCAGACTTTCAGCTTTAATTCAGTGGGATGAACAAAACGATTGCATAAAAATGTGAGGCAACTAAAGCAATTTTTGAACACAATCCCTTCATTTCAGGGGCTCAAAAGTAATTGGACAAATTAAATAACTGGAAATCAAATGTTCATTTCTAATACTTGGTTGAAAACCCTTTGCTTGCAATGACAGCCTGAAGTCTTAAACTCCTGGACATCACCAGATGTTGAGTTTCCTCCTTTTTAATGCTCTGCAGCGGCTTTCAGTTGCTGTTTGTTTGTGGGCCTTTCTGTCTGAAGTTTAGTCTTCAACAAGTGAAATGCCTGCTCAGTTGGGTTAAGATCAGGTGACTGACTTGGCCATTCACGAATTTTCCACTTCTTTGCTTTAATAAACTCACTAGGTTGCTTTGGCTGTATGTTTTGGGTCATTGTCCATCTGTATCATGAATCAATTTGACTGCTGTATTTAGCTGGATTTGAGCAGACAGTATATCTATGAACACCTCAGAATTCATTCGGCTGCTTCTGTCCTGTGTCACATCATCAATAAACACTAGTGTCCCAGTGCCACTGGCAGCCATCACACTGCCTCCCTCCACCGTGTTTTACAGATGATGTGCTATGCTTTGGATAATGAGCTGTTCCACGCTTTCTCCATACTTTTTTCTTGCCATCATTCTGGTAGAGGTTGATCTTGGTTTCATCTGTCCAAAGAATGTTTTTCCAGAACTCTGCTGGCTTTTTTAGATGCTCTTTAGCAAAGTCCAATCTCGCCTTTCTATTCTTGAGGCTTATGAGTGGCTGGCACCTTGCAGTGCACCCTCTGTATTTACTTTCATGCAGTCTTCTCTTTATGGTAGACTTGGATATCGATACGCCCACCTACCCCCCGGAGAGTGTTGTTCACTTGATTGGCTGTTGTGAAGGGGTTTCTCTTCACCATGGAAATGATTCTGTGATCATCCACCACTGTTGTCTTCCGTGGACGTCCAGGTCTTTTTACATTGCTGAGTTCACCAGTGCTTGCTTTCTTTCTCAGGATGGACCAAACTGTAGATTTTGCCACTCGTAATATTGTAGCGATTTCTCAGATGGGTTTTTTCTGTCGCAGTTTAAGGATGGCTTCTTTCACCTGCATGGAGAGCTCCTTTGACTGCATGTTGTCTGTTCACAGCAAAATCTTCCACATGCAAGCACCACACCTCAAATCCACTCCAGGCCTTTTATCTACTTAATTGATAAGGACATAATGACGGAATTGTCCACACCTGCCTGTGAAATAGCCTTTGAGTCAATTGTCCAATTACTTTGGAGCCCCTGAAATGAAGGGATTGTGTTCAAAAAATGCTTTAGTTGCCTCACATTTTTATGCAATCGTTTTGTTCACCCCACTAAATTAAAGCTGAAAGTCTGCACTTCAACTGCATCGGAGTTGTTTCATTTCAAATTCATTGTGGTAATGTACAGAACCAAAATTAGAAAAGAGTTGTCTCTGTCCAAATATTTATGGACCTAACTGTAGGTCATAGGTGACTTGGGCTATCGGCGTAGGCTCTATGAAGGAGTATAAATCAATGATGACTTGTGTTACATTTGTAGTTCATTCTGACCACCTTCCAGAGATCTGTTTTCACTTTGACATGAAGGGGTCTTTTCTGCTGATCCGTGTCAAAAAAGCCAAATGAAATCCCCTGCCATTCAATGCTGTACGACAAGAGAATGTGAAAACATCCGAGGGGGTCAATGATTTTTACAGGCAGTGGATTGTTGGTTTGGACCCCACCCTTCCTGTCAGACACGAGTGGTGGGCCGCTGAGAAAAATGCGCAGTCCGCATGACTTACCCCATTCCGGTTTGAGCAGGCTGCCACCCCCACATTGCTGCCGACACTCTGTTGGGAAAAAAAAAAAAAAAAAAAACAGGAAATGTGGAGTTAGGCCTCCTGCTAGTGAACCTCACACAACCTTCTAAACTCCCCTTAAGGCCAACTTTCATTGACCCCCCAAAGACATGAAATTCATCAGTCTGCACAGGTCAGTAAGGGCACCACATGGCAATGCGGCATAACACATCATAATCACACTGTTGGGGAGTGCGTGCCACGTGGTGGACAGGTGACCCCATCCAGGATCGTCTTCCTGCTGTATGCCCGGTGCTCTGCTCTCCCACCCTTGGGGCTCCTTCTGCAGGTTCGTCTATGGAAACCTTGTCACGACTTTAACTTCCTCAATAGTCAAGTCTGATTGTCTTCTGTGTATTCGGTCCACTAGAGGCCATAAGCGACTGTGACAAAGCTGACCCGAGGCCCTCCCTAAACCATCCAATCAGCAGTAGCGATGGGTGGTGTGTACAAAGGACAGGAACTTAATTGGTGACCCACACAAACTGGGAATTCCTTGTTGGTGGAGAAGAACTACAAGCCCCAGTCCCCATCACAAACCGCTCAACCACACCTCTCGGCCTCTCTTGTTGACATTCGTTGATCCCTTCAGTGCGGTGCACGTGCAGCCCCAGACATCTAATGGTACGAGAGATGAGTTATTTCTCAGTGACACTGCTGTGTGATGGGCCCCTCAGAATTTTGAATATGACGATCGCGAATAGGTGAGATCAGGCCGTGAGGGTCACAAAACGGGTTACAATTTACAAGCAAATCCACGGGAACGGGAGTCACGGATTACTGTATTTTGCAGTTTCTTGGGTTTTCTGAATTACCAATTTAGTTTTGTCCAAGTTTCTTCTGTCACACATGTGTGATTAGGAGGCAGCTAAAGGGCTTGAGTGACTGTAATATTACATCAGACCAGGGGGTGGTGGGGTGTGCTGACTGTCAGTCTTTCAGTCTCTTACAGAACACAAGTAAGCCCGCGATTCGCTAGCGAATCGGAAATCCAAGAATGGCAATCAGTTGCTGTTCCGTCTGATATTTGGATGGATGATATATCATGGAGGGTGGGTGTGTCTGGGGAAATGTCATTTAATTCAATAAGCATATCTATACTAAAGCGGTTTCGTTTTGTGGAGACGTGATTATGTTGCCTTTGCTGGTACACCGACTGCTGGCAGAGTGGAGCACAGCAGGTTTAGTTTACAGGTTGTGGTGTTCGTGTGCCAGCCACTGAGTCGGGCAAGCCGCTGGGTTTGAGTCTGTGACCGTTATGTGATCTATATTACTGGCACAGTGGATTAGAGCAAGTGTAGTGAACAGGTTGTTTTGTATGGGCGCCACCTACTGACTCTGGGAAGCCGCTGCGTTTGACTCTGGGGCGTGCGCCATGGCTGAAAATGCGCCTCGGTGGGAAGCCGCTGCGTGATGAAATATCATGGAAGGTATATGCGGTGGTGTGGGTGGTCGCGTCCGTGAGGCTGTACAACCTGGCGTGCATGCTTTACCTCAGGTGTAGTTCACAGGTTGTAGGCATGGTAAAGTTTCCATTTAATTCACTAACCCTATTTGAACTAAAGCGGTTTCTTTGTGTGGGCGCCTTCGCTCATTGTTTGTATCCATGACTGTACAGGTTGTGTTGTCTGGGCGCCACCTACTGACTCTGGGAAGCCGCCGCGTTTTGGGAAGCCGCTGCGTTTGACTCTGGGGCGGGCGCCATGGCGCAGCACGTTGTGTTATTTGGGCGCCACCTACTGACTCTGAGGCGGGCGCCGCTGCGTTTGACTCTGGGGCGGGCACTAAGGCCGCAGTGCGCATGCGTGTCGGTGCGTCCGCCGTGCATAAATTAACTGTGATTTAGTAAGATAGATTCCCGGGAAATCCCTCCAGGTTCCAGCGCCTCTGATGACGTCACTTCCAAGCCCGGTGCCTCTGATGACGTCACTTCCGGTCCCCGGAGATGTCACATCCGGTTCCGGCATAGATGACATCATTTCCTCTGCTAGCCCTTAAAACCGCCATCTTACCTCCGCATATTCAGTTCTGTTTTGGACTCAACTCGCTTTTTACAAACCTTTTGCAGCCAGGATCATGTTATACGGGTGGCTGCCCCAAACCTTTGTGATTGTCTGGAGTCTTTTGTGACACTTCCTTATTGTGGAATTTTGTATGATTTGATTTTTTTATGGTGCTTTGGACAACTTTTATGTTTTCCTTTGGAATAATGTTTTGAATTTCTTAATTTAAACCCAAAATGTGCAGTCATAAGGAATTGGCAAAGATCAGTAAACTTAACTACACAAGCTGGGAATGAGTCCCCCACAGGCTCCTGGGTGATTCAATGAATGAACAGTAGCGTCTCAACAGAGAGTTGGTTGCAATTTTAACAATGCAGCACAAGGACACCCAGATATTTAAAGTGACGCTGTAATCCAAATTCTTGGCTTTGTCGTGTCGACACTTGAGTGTGTCATCCAGCCTAAGTCGTGGTTGGTCCCCTGGCACTCAATCGTTTTTCCATCTTAAGGTTTGATGAAAAGTCCCCTTACAGTCACGGGACCCTGGGTGTGCATCCAGAATGCCCTGACACAAACTGCACTGAAATCACTCAGAAGGAGTTTTTAGAGCAGGTTTTCTTGGTGCCGTCAGAGTCTTTGGTGGATTGAGCGCCATCACCAGAGTGGTGATCCACCGTGTAACCCACTACCACTATAAACAACAGCAACTCACCGCCCTCCACTGGTGGCAGCCCGCGACTTAAAAGTGGGTTGTGAAACACTTTGAGTATCTGAAATCTGAAGAGACGTGCAGCGTCAGCATATAAAGTGCCACACAGGTGATGTCACACTTCGGGGGACACGCCCACAGAACCTAACGACGCTGTCATGGCAACAATAACACAGAATGCCGGCACCCACGACGGGGCCAAAATAGCAGTGCAGCGAAACAAAACTATCATGATAACCCAATTACTAAATGAATTATAATGAAATAATCTCTGCTATTCAAAACCTCCATGAAATTCTACAAAAACTATGTAAGCTAAACAAAATATTTAATTATGTCTAAACAGTCTATTGTGCCTTTGTTACAATTTGGATAATTAAAGTAGCCCGTTCCCCCCCCCTCCCCCCGACAATTTCTCATACTGCAATTCAATTACAAAATCAAACCCCACTTCATAGTCACAGTAGCGTGATGTACAACGTGAGTTCTGTGTACCCCCCAAACTGACCAAAAGGGGGCTATGGAGACCCCCCATGTGATTCACACCAAAAAAATACCCCCTATGCTGGAAAGGCATAGAGAAAAAAAAGAAGAAAAAAAAAAATCCTCTCACCGTTGAGTTCAAGAGCTGAGTCCGAGAAATGGAAGGACTTCCAAAAAAGCCTCTATAGGGAATGAGATACTCCTCTGCGTCCACGGCGTCCTCCATGTCATCCTCATCCATTAAGCTGCGGAAGAATTTGGAGTCTGTGGGGCTCGGCAAGTGCATCCTTTCATCTCCCTGGAGGACACAAAGACGAGGGGCAAGTTATAAAAAGTAAGTGGACCGACCATCAGGATCCATTAGGACACCCTGCGGAGATTAAACAACACCGAGAGTTCTGTAACTGAAAACCGTAATGCAAAAATCAAAGTCGCACCGAAATGCCATTTCTATCGATTATTTTACTGATATAAAAAACAGTCGGAGACATGGAGTTAGAGTTGGAAGAAATTCTCGGTGTGAAATAAGGCGCTATATAGGCGCCCAACCCTGCACAGATTCACACTGAGGCACGTGTCAAAGCGCAAAGACTTTTTATTTTATTTCACCTGTGGGGCACAACTTCCCAGTGAACCCCACAGACAATACACAGTCCCAAAGCACTTCAAATAAAGCACAACCAAACCACAAATACGCCCTTCTGGCACCACCACTTCTCCCAGGCAACCTCTTCCTCCCGATTCTGGCTTCTGATTGGTGGATTCTGGCCCTTTTCATAGCCTACCCGGTGCTTGATCACCTGTTGCTAATTGCACTTCCAGGCGGGGCTGTAGAGGTGTACAGGTTGGCTCCGGGATCCATGCAGCACCCCCTGGCGGCCACCCCAGATCCCAACAGGGTCCCAACAGTTTTAAGTAATGAAAAAGAAATGAAACAAAAGAAAAAAAAAAAGAGAGATACCAACCAAGGCCCAAATGTGAGACAAAATTCAAAGACGACCAAGCAAGAGGTCAAACCTGAACGAAACACACGAGACGAAATCCATCCATCCATCCATCCTCTTCCGCTTATCTGAGGTCGGGTCGCGGGGGCAGCAGCTTGAGCAGAGATGCCCAGACTTCCCTCTCTCCCCGGCCACTTCTTCTAGCTCTTCCGGGAGAATCCCAAGGCGTTCCCAGGACAGCGGAGAGACATAGTCCTTCCAGCGTGTCCTGGGTCTTCCCTGGGGCCTCCTCCCGGTTGGATGTGCCTGGAACACCTCACGAGGGAGGCATCCTGATCAGATGCCCGAGCCACCTCATCTGACTCTTCTCGATGCGGAGGAACAGTGGCTCTACTCTGAGTCCCTCACCTTATCTTTAAGGGAAAGCCCAGACACCCTGCGGAGGAAACTCATTTCAGCCGTTTGTATTCGCGATCTCGTTCTTTCGGTCACTACCCATAGCTCATGACCATAGGTGAGGGTAGAAGTGTAGATCGACTGGTAAATTGAGAGCTTTGCATTACGGCTCAGCTCCTTTTTCACCACGACAGACTGATGCAGAGCCCGCATCACTGTGGACGCCGCACCGATCCGCCTGTTGATCTCACGCTCCATTCTTCCCTCACTCGTAAACAAGACCCCGAGATACTTGAACTCCTCCACTTGGGGCAGGATCTTGCTACCAACCCTGAGAAGGCACTCCACCCTTTTCTGGCTGAGGACCATGGTCTCGGATTTGGAGGTGCTGATTCTCATCCCAGCCGCTTCACACTCGGCTGCAAACCGATCCAGAGAGAGCTGAAGATCACGGCCTGATGAAGCAAACAGGACAACATCATCTGCAAAAAGCAGTGACAAGACGAAATACAGAAGTTTTTGTTATCCACAGATTGGATAAGGAAGATAACCCTCCATCGTGCCAATCATGACCTCTGAGGCCTCGCCCATAGAAATGGGGGATGTGGACCTGACGACGGGTACTCAAACATGGTGGCACTCGGGGGACCTAAGATGGCATTTACAAAAAAACCCCAAAAAACACAACACTGAAATGATTTGGAAAATCGGGCAAATAATAACAGGAACAGAATCCTTGACCAACAAAAAAACAAAATATAACTCTTTATATCCAAATGAGCTCCACAACAAAACCTCATTTTGACATACGCGGCATCATGGGATAGGATTCCATGGAGACGCATACTCTGCAAAATTGCAACGCCTATCACCAAACAAAAGGGTTCCAGTAAAGGCAGTAAAAAAGAAACGAGCTACGAAACAAAAGGTCTTGTTAAAATTCTGATTACAGGATTAGGTTTCATGGGAAGCAAATCCCCCCGCCAAAATGACAGCAAAATTTGGTTTCCAGCTTCAGGGATGCCTAAGGAGAAAATGAAAAAGGCCACAAACCATAAGAAGTGTTAGCTACGCTGAGGGTGTGCAAGGGACACAAAGTGAACAGACGTTGGTTTCCTAATCTTTTTGTTTGTTACGACCCAATCTTGCCCTGACCCATTCCATGACGATCATTAGAGCGATGGGGTTTCCCTCTCGGTGAATTGCTGCCCATTGTCATCAGAGCAACGTCACAAAGACGATTGTGTAATCAATGTGTGGGGAGCCCACCGCAACGCATTACACAAAGCGCACACAATCTGCTCACATTACATACGGCAGTGCCTCACGACGCACCAGCAGGAACCTGGGTTGCGACAAACAGTTTAAGAAACTCTGGACTAAGGTAATGTTTAGGGTGTCGTTTCCCAACCGTTGTGATGTCATGACCCATTTTTTCACATGGCTGCATCTTCCCGACCCACAGATGAGGGAGGTTCCCCCTTTGTGAATTGAGCACAAGTCAAAGTGGGTGGTGGTCGAGGCTTACTGCCCGATCACCAGAGCGTCAGAAAATTGGAGGACTCAAGTGCGATCGTCAATGCTCCTCCTCTTTGGTGAATCAATCATGATCGTCAAGAGTGCTGGGGGCGGGGTTTCATCCAAGGTAGGCCGCGGCTCATCTGCAATGCCACAGGTTGGGAAATGCTGGTTTTAGTGGCATTTCTTGCAACAGAACAGGGTTAAATTACATTTCACGTTTTCAAAATAAAACGGGAGATCATGGGAAAACAAAAAAAACGGTTGAGCGGGAAGACACGATTAATTCTCAAAAGTGTCACAAATACAAAGAATATCAAGATAGTACTACAAATCGATGTTTTCATTTAAAGAGAAATCGCAAAACAAATATCAGAAATTGATTACTTGTATGTCAAAATACAAAATTAGACATAAAGGTGTGTGTATACTACACCTAGCCACTAATTCGAATCGTAAACCAAAAAGAAGTGCAAAGACATTCCAAGCACGAAGGGAGACCAAATCTCTAAACCACAAACTTGGACAACCTGGAAGTCCTGACCCTGACCTTTATGCCTATTCTGCAGTGACGTCAAATGACCGAACGTCTGGTGCCTTGGATTCCCACATGGCAGCATGGGACATGGTCGTCAGGTGGTGCTGCATGGACTGGGGAGCCCTGCTTCATGGGGTTTCCATCTCACACGGAAGAGCTTTCGGACCATGTGTATGAAAGACCAGACGTACACCCAGGTGGGAGATAAAATGAGCTGACTGCCTTACAAGGACGAGCAAGAGTCAGAAGGAAGGTGGACAGTGCTTGTGAGGAGGAGTGGAGGAGGCAGTGACAGAGAGGAAGACGACAAAGAGTGTGCTATCTGGTTCTTATTGCATGTACTGTACTTGTGGCTGTGGTGGTGGGAAACACGTTTTGTAAAGTGTTTCCCACGAATAAAGACTATTTGCTCTTTTATCTTGTGTTTGTCAGCGCCCCCTGGTGTCCACAGCAGATTGGCTCATAAATGAACCGACTCATGACACAACTGGGAATGGGTTTGGAGTAAAAGCCCAGTTCTGTGCTAACCCACTGTACCACCTCTCTTATCATAGTGTTTACCTGAATGACAAGATAACGGGGAGGATCCCGAGCCATTTTGGAGAATTCTGCCATGAGCTCCCGGAACTTGGGCCTGCTGTCAGCATCAATCATCCAGCCTGAAAAACAGTCCAGCAGAAAAAAACAAATCAGTTAAGAACATTTAGCAAAGTACAAAAGGTGACGACAACTGAAGACAAACAACTGTCTTTGAAGATGAGCACACTTCGGGAATAAAATAAAGAAGGAAGAAGGCTGTTGTAACTTCACATTCTGTAACCCCGGGGCAGCGCAGGGCCGTGGGCCTGAGCTCTCCCATTCGTGTCATTCGCTTTTCCCGTTGGAGAGTTTACAAGTCTTGCTGGTCTTCTTACCTTTACATTTGGATTTTCTGATCTCTGACATATTTTGATTCACATCTTGGTTTATGACTTTTGAATTATGGATTTGCTGTTGTCCTAGCGTGGATTTTCTGATCTCTTTTTGAGGCGGCGTTAGTATTTAGTTTTGTTTTTCTTCCTTATTTTGGAATCTTTGTATCATTTGAAATTGTGTTGGTGCTTTGAACACACTCCTTTTTGTTTAGGAATTATTTTTGGGATTCTCCTTTCTTTTCCAACTTCAACTGAAATAAGTACAGTGGTGTGAAAAACTATTTGCCCCCTTCCTGATTTCTTATTCTTTTGCATGTTTGTCACACAAAATGTTTCTGATCATCAAACACATTTAACCATTAGTCAAATATAACACAAGTAAACACAAAATGCAGTTTTTAAATGATGGTGTTTATTATTTAGGGAGAAAAAAAATCCAAACCTACATGGCCCTGTGTGAAAAAGTAATTGCCCCCTTGTTAAAAAATAACCTAACTGTGGTGTTTCACACCTGAGTTCAATTTCCGTAGCCACCCCCAGGCCTGATTACTGCCACACCTGTTTCAATCAAGAAATCACTTAAATAGGAGCTGCCTGACACAGAGAAGTAGACCAAAAGCACCTCAAAAGCTAGACATCATGCCAAGATCCAAAGAAATTCAGGAACAAATGAGAACAGAAGTAATTGAGATCTATCAGTCTGGTAAAGGTTATAAAGCCATTTCTAAAGCTTTGGGACTCCAGCGAACCACAGTGAGAGCCATTATCCACAAATGGCAAAAACATGGAACCGTGGTGAACCTTCCCAGGAGTGGCCGGCCGACCAAAATTACCCCAAGAGCGCAGAGACGACTCATCCGAGAGGTCACAAAAGACCCCAGGACAACGTCTAAAGAACTGCAGGCCTCACTTGCCTCAATTAAGGTCAGTGTTCACGACTCCACCATAAGAAAGAGACTGGGCAAAAACGGCCTGCATGGCAGATTTCCAAGACGCAAACCACTGTTAAGCAAAAAGAACATTAGGGCTCGTCTCAATTTTGCTAAGAAACATCTCAATGATTGCCAAGACTTTTGGGAAAATACCTTGTGGACTGATGAGTCAAAAGTTGAACTTTTTGGAAGGCAAATGTCCCGTTACATCTGGCGTAAAAGGAACACAGCATTTCAGAAAAAGAACATCATACCAACAGTAAAATATGGTGGTGGTAGTGTGATGGTCTGGGGTTATTTTGCTGCTTCAGGACCTGGAAGGCTTGCTGTGATAGATGGAACCATGAATTCTACTGTCTACCAAAAAATCCTGAAGGAGAATATCCGGCCATCTGTTCGTCAACTCAAGCTGAAGCGATCTTGGGTGCTGCAACAGGACAATGACCCAAAACACACCAGCAAATCCACCTCTGAATGGCTGAAGAAAAACAAAATGAAGACTTTGGAGTGGCCTAGTCAAAGTCCTGACCTGAATCCAATTGAGATGCTATGGCATGACCTTAAAAAGGCGGTTCATGCTAGAAAACCCTCAAATAAAGCTGAATTACAACAATTTTGCAAAGATGAGTGGGCCAAAATTCCTCCAGAGCGCTGTTAAAGACTCATTGCAAGTTATCGCAAACGCTTGATTGCAGTTATTGCTGCTAAGGGTGGCCCAACCAGTTATTAGGTTCAGGGGGCAATTACTTTTCCACACAGGGCCATGTAGGTTTGGATTTTTTTTTCTCCCTAAATAACAAAAACCACCATTTACAAACTGCATTTTGTGTTTACTTGTGTTATATTTGACTAATGGTTAAATGTGTTTGATGATCAGAAACATTTTGTGTGACAAACATGCAAAAGAATAAGAAATCAGGAAGGGGGCAAATAGTTTTTCACACCACTGTACATGACATAAAATCTCAACATCCATTTGAGAAGAGGACATTTTTTCGAAAGCACTCGGGACCACATAAAGCAAATGTTCAATTGAAGCAGCAATCAGGTGGAAATCAAGATGTTCTGTGTTTATGAGGAGAGGCCTGTTACTGCAATGAACCTGTGGCAGAGCCAGAAGTGGCAATGTGGGGTTGCTTGAAACAACTGAGTGGGTAAGACCATAAGTTGTGACAAGGGGGTGGTCCCCCTTCGGAATTTGGTGTGAGTGACAGGAAATCAGTTGAAAGATCCTTTGTCCCCATTTTGAGCTGAGAGCAGCTTGATTCATTAAACAAAAACAGTCAGAGGTTTAAGGTGAGGAGGTCTGCCATGGAATTACACAGATCACATAGAATTGGTGGGCCAAGTTTCTGACTGGGGCAAAGTCACCGAGAGGACTTCAATTCACAATGGACAGCGTATATTGGGAAAATGATAGATAGATAGATAGATAGATAGATAGATAGATAGATAGATAGATAGATAGAGTGCATCCGGAAAGTATTCACGGCACATCACTTTCTCCACATTTTGTTATGTTCCAGCCTTATTTAAAAATGGATTAAATTCATTTTTTCCCTCAGAATTCTACACACAACACCCCATAATGGCAACATGAAAAACATTTACTTGGGGTTTTTGCAAATTTATTAAAAATAAAAAAACTGAGAAAGCACATGTCCATAAGTATTCACAGCCTTTGCTCAATACTTTGTCAATGCCCCTTTGGCAGCAATTCCAGCCTCAAGTCTTTTTGAATATGCTGCCACAAGCTTGGCACACCTATCCTTGGCCAGTTTGGCCCATTCCTCTTTGCAGCACCTCTCAAGCTCCATCAGGTTGGATGGGAAGCATCGGTGCACAGCCATTTTAAGATCTCTCCAGAGATGTTCAATCGGATTCAAGTCTGGGCTCTGGCTGGGCCACTCAAGGACATTCACAGAGTTGTCCTGAAGCCACTCCTTTGATATCTTGGCTGTGTGCTTAGGGTCGTTGTCCTGCTGAAAGATGAACCGTCGCCCCAGTCTGAGGTCAAGAGCGCTCTGGAGCAGGTTTTCATCCAGGATGTCTCTGTACATTGCTGCAGTCATCTTTCCCTTTATCCTGACTAGTCTCTCATTCCCACAGCATGATGCTGCCACCACCATGCTTCACTGTAGGGATGGTATTGGCCTGGTGATGAGCGGTGCCTGGTTTCCTCCAAACGTGACGCCTGGCATTCACACCAAAGAGAACAATCTTTGTTCTCATCAGACCAGAGAATTTTCTTTCTCATGGTCTCAGAGTCCTTCAGGTGCCTTTTGGCAAACTCCAGGTGGGCTGCCATGTGCCTTTTACTAAGGAGTGGCTTCCGTCTGGCCACTCTACCATACAGGCCTGATTGGTGGATTGCTGCAGAGATGGTTGTCTTTCTGGAAGGTCCTCCTCTCTCCACAGAGGACCTCTGGAGCTCTGACAGAGTGAACATCGGGTTATTGGTCACCTCCCCGACTAAGGCCCTTCTCCCCCGATCGCTCAGTTTAGATGGCCGGCCAGCTCTAGGAAGAGTCCTGGTGGTTTCGAACTTCTTCCACTTACAGATGATGGAGACCACTGTGCTCATTGGGACCTTCAAAGCAGCAGAAATTTTTCTGTAACCTTCCCCAGATTTGTGCCTTGAGACAATCCTGTCTCGGAGGTCTACAGACAATTCCTTTGACTTCATGCTTGGTTTGTGCTCTGACATGAACTGTCAACTGTGGGACCTTCTATAGACAGGTGTGTGCCTTTCCAAATCAGGTCCAACCAACTGAATTTACCACAGGTGGACTCCAATGAAGCTGCAGAAACATCTCAAGGATGATCAGGGGAAACAGGAGGCACCTGAGCTCAATTTGGAGCTTCATGGCAAAGGCTGTGAATACTTATGGACATGTGCTTTCTCAGTTTTTTTATTTTTAATAAATTTGCAAAAACCTCAAGTAAACTTTTTTCACGTTGTCATTATGGGGTGTTGTGTGTAGAATTCTAAGGAAAAAAAATGAATTTAATCCATTTTGGAATAAGGCTGTAACATAACAAAATGTGGAAAAAGTGATGAAGCGCTGGGAATACTTTCCGGATGCACTGTAGATAGATGATGCAGGATGATGTATGGTGGCTGCCCACCAGCCGAAGCTCAGTAGAAGTTGGGTGATCCAGCAGGACAATAACCCTACACATTGAAGTCCATCTACTACAGAATGGCTTCAATCCGCTCAGTCAGATCCCAGACCTTAACCTAAAAGAGATGGTGTGGAATGACGTCAAGAGAGCCGTTCACACCAGACAAGCTAAGAAGATGGCTGAGGTGAGGCAGTTCTGCAGTGAAGAAGAGTCTAAAATTCCTCCTGAACTTTGGACAGGTTGGATTTACTCGCTTCTGCCAAAGGAGGTTTGTCCAGTTATTAAATCCACAGGTTCACTGATGTTTTCCGTAGCACACTGAGTGTCTGATGAATGTGCTCAATAAAGACATGACAGAGTTGTAAGTTAGTAGTCTGAGCGTATCGCACTTGGCTATACTTGTGACATCCATGAAGATCAGATCAGGTCTTTCCAAAGGGTTCACACACTTTTTCTTGCCACAATCAAAAACATGACTTACATTTGACCATAATCATGTAGACATCAATGGTGCAGATGGGAGGCTGTGGGAGGCGCTCTCCTTTTTCCAAAATGCTTGCAATTCCACTCGCTGGGATGCCGTCATAGGGCCTTGAGCCAAAAGTCATCAACTCCCACACTGTCACACCTAAAGAAAGACACATGGAGCTTATTAAAATTATCAAATGTTATGGGGATTTGTAGCCATTAAGGAGTTGGATTTGGCATCTGATAAAACAGAGAGAAGGAGGTGAGTGCAGGATGACGCATCCTGCTTCCTGTCTATCTTTGTGGGCCCTGCATATTCTCCCCTATCTGTTTTACATTTCTGTACCCCCAATGTATCCATGTTAGTTAGGATGACGGGTGACCATAAATTGTCAAGTGTTCCCTTTGATCAACTGGCCTCCCACCCTGGGATGGTTTCCTGCCATGTGCCTAATGCATAGTGGTGGATTTAAGTATGGGAGACATCTGTCTATCTGTCCATCTATATGGCATATGGATAGGAAGAACACTGTATCATATGAAAGGCACTATATGATTGATAGATAGACAGACAGACAGATAGAGAAAAGGCACTAGATAGATAGATAGATAGATAGATAGATAATGAAAGGCACTATATAATAGATAGTCAGATAGATGAAAGGCACTATATGATAGATCGATCGATCGATAGATAGATAATGAAAGGCACTATATAATAGATAGTCAGATAGATGAAAGGCACTATATGATAGATAGATAGATAGATCGATAGATAGATAATGAAAGGCACTACATAATAGATAGTCAGATAGATGAAAGGCACTATATGATAGATAGATAGATAGATAGATAGATAGATAATTGCACTATATCATATCAAATACACTATTATAGATAGTTGTGATAGGCACTATATAACAGACAAATAAATATAATACACAGAAGGAAATATGAAAAGCACTATATGACTGAAAGACAGATATATAGATAAGAAAAAAGCTATATAACAGAGAGATGCAAAAGACAGTATATAATTGATTGTTATATAGCGTCTTTCATATCTATCTGCCAATCAATCATATAGTACCTTTCACATTTACCTACCTATCTATCATATAGTACCCTTCATATTTTCTCTATTATGTTAATTTATCTATCATACAATGCCTTTCATATCTCTCTATCATGTTCATTAATCTATTATATAGTGTCTTTCACTTCTAGTTATCTATCTAAATACCAAACATCTGAAACTTCACGGTATGTCCTGCATTGAGGTGAACTACTTCTTTTTCTCCGAGTAGATTTCCAGCATATCTGTGCTGCACACCATACAGACTCATGCCATGTAACATCATCACCCACAGGGGGCGCCAGTCCACCACAGAACTTCTTTTAAAGTCCCATGTGTCGCTGAAAGTTTTTTTTTTTCCTTGTTAAATTGACATGTGATTGAGTTCATAGATGGAAAGGCGCTATATAAAAGACTGATTGACAAAGTTCTCCGCCAACAAAACATTTCAAAACAAAAAGCGTCAATCTAAACAAAAAAATGAAGCAATAATCCGATGGTACAATTCCAAGGTTTTGGTGGTTTCCCCTTCCCTGGCGGGCGTAATTACCGCGTTGACAGGGCTGAACGGATGGATTCATTCCTTCTTATCCGCAGGTTTCAACAGGTAAAGGCAGATTGTCAAGTCAGCAGAATGGCAGTTCATCTTTTCCTCTCCGCACCTCCGGACCTGCAGGAGCTACGAGGGGCGGGCTGGCAAATGATAGCCTGAGGGCGGAGCGGTAGGAGAAGGAGCAACAACAGCAGCAGCAACAGTAGCCTGCCATGTGTTTCGCCTCACATCACGGTGTGTCTCGTCATACAACACGGAACGGCCCGTTTTGTGACAGTTAAGAGTGGGCAACGTATTTATCGCGGGCGCTCACCGCAATGAGACAAGTAGAAAGGCTGCCACGTGACGTGTCACTTTAGCGCCTGTGAGGGGAGTCCGCAGCAGCGCCTCCAAACCGTGCATGCAGGGTGAGACCCGAGCAGGAGGATGTGCGGAAAACGATGAGCAGAAAGGGCGACTCCAAGAGATCGGGGCTTTTAGAGGGCGCTGTATAGCGCCTTTCAGTGCCGACTTCATGTTTTTTTACACTTGAATTATCGATCAAATGAATTTTGCCTTCCATGCCTTAATAAGTAATGTTTGATAGATTGTGCTCTTCATGTTTTAATAATTTCGTGACCTCCTTTTCTGTGCACCTTGATAGGTCAATTCATCAAACTCGTTGGTGCTTAAAACTCGATATCAATGCTTTATAGTGCAAAAGTATACTTTAATGATTAATAACCACACTGTTATTTTATACAGCCGTCTACACACTTGATAAGTGATTCAATAAACGTTTTGTTGTAATAATCAGACACTCAAACCTATTTTTCACTTAGCAGTCCTCCTGCCTCAATAATCGACTTTAAAAACTCCATTTTGAAGAGGGGCTGATGTTCTCAATCTGTATTTCATATGGCGCCCTACATACAGTACTTGAATAATTTGTTGAGCTAATAGGGATGTTACGCAGTACATTTCTTTTTTCAAATCTAACCCTTTACTCAGTGCCTTTCACACCGACTGCGCAGTATATTCCGGTTATGTAGCCCACTTCCATGTTTTAATTACCAGTCTCTCAGTCTTTTTTGTATGTCATCCTCTTCTTATTTTAATAACAGTTGATGGTGGTCTGTAAATGTAATCTGCACTTTCAAGCTTTAATAACGGATGGCCCGGTTTCTGGCTCACGTATTTTGAGAATCAAACCGTGTTTAAGTTTTGTGGCACATGCCAGGTTTTAATAATCAGCCATTCCTCCATTTTCCCAGTCTGCTTGATGCCGAGCAGGACGCCAAAGACCCAGCGCACATTCGGTATCCTTCATACCTCAGCAATGGACGACAATCTGCACTTTATATAGCGCCGTTCATACTGTGATATCTGAGCAGCTGACGTTTGTCTTATGGAGCACACTTCATATTTTAACATCGGCCTGTCACTCTTTACTGTACGTCATACTCCTCATATTTTAACAGCGGACTTTCTAACTGCTGTCGCCCATTGTGTCATCTCGATTTTGTGTTGGGCTCTTCGTGCTTTAATAATTGATCAGCTGATGATTGTATTGTGCCGCACACTCCGTACTTTCATCTTCAGCCGCCCAGTCCTTCTGTCATCTGGCACTCTTCATAATTGACTTTCCAGTCGGTGCCTTGCGCAGTGGCCTGTGTTTTATATAGCGCCCTTCATCCTTTAATAATTGATCCCCGTCTATTTAAGTTCCATGGTCTGCTTCATACTGAAATGTCGATTTTTCCAGTCTGTCTTATGTGCTGGCCGGCCTGTTAATCTCAATATTGTAAATTCATACTTTAATAAATGATCAGCTAATATTTATGTTATGTAGCATATAAAAAAGGATTTTCTAATCTGTCTTATATAGTGGCTTGTAAACTTAATTTGCATTTTATATTTTGTCTTTCATAACTAACTTTAATTATTGATCAGCGAGTATGTATAAATTTGTGGTGGGCTGGCGCCCTGCCCCGGGGTTTGTTCCCTGCCTTGCGCCCTGTGTTGGCTGGGATTGGCTCCAGCAGACCCCCGTGACCCTGTAGTTAGGATATAGCTGGTTGGATAATGGATGGATAGTATGTATAATATGTCATGCTGTAATAATTGACTTTCCAATCTGTTTACCTATCCCTCATTCTATATAGAACCTTACACAATTTAATTATTAAATCAGCAAATATTTGTTATGTAGCATAATTCAAATTTAAATATTAATTTTCAATCTCTCTTGCATAGTGCCTTGTTTATTCACCTGTGTGTCATATATTACCCTTCATGTTTTAATAACTGATTAGCTAATATTTATGTAATGCAGGATATTTCATATTTTAAAAATGGTTTCCCCAGCTGTCTTTCATAGCGACTTGTGTACTTAATTGATTAGCTCGTATTTATGTAATGTAGCATCAGGGGTGTAGCGCAGAATTCTGGGCCCACCTTATACATATGTAGTCTCTGTAGGACCCTTCCTCTCAAAAACAAACTTCAATTCCCACTGCCCCTCCAGTAAAAATGATTTTCCAGTCTTTTTTTTATAGTGGCCTTTATACTTAAGTTGCGTTTTATATAGTGCCTTTCATAACTAACTTCAATTATTGATCAGCTTTGTATGTATATTAGGTAGTATGTTTCCTGCTGTAATAACTGACTTTCCAATCGGTGTCTTACATATTTGTGAGCTTAAGCATCATTTTATATATTGATTTTCAACCTCTCTTACATAAAGGCTTGTTTATTCATCTGTAGTTTATATATTGCCTTTTGTATTTTAATCATACTTATAATAAAATTGATGAGCTAATATTGATGTAGTGTAGTAGATTTCAGATTTAAAAATTTATTTTCCAATTCATAATGTAATTATTGATCAGCAAATATTAGTTATGTAGCATATTTTAAATTTAAATATGGGCTTTCAGTTTGTCTTACATAGTGGCTGATATACTGTTTTCATTTTATATAGCGCCTTATATTATTGTTCAGCTCATTTTATCTAATGTAGCAAATTTCAGATTTAAAAAATTGATTTTCCAATTCTATCCATCCATCCATTACCCAACCTGCTGAATCCGAACACAGGGTCACGGGGGTCTGCTGGAGCCAATCCCAGCCAACACAGGGCACAAGGCAGGAACCAATCCCGGGCAGGGTGCCAACCCACCGCAGTAATGTAACTATTGATTAGAAAATATTTATTATGTAACATATTTTAAATTTAAATATAGGCTTTCAGTTTGTCTTACATAGTGACTGATATACTGTTTTCATTTTATATAGCGCCTCATATTATTGTTCAGCTCATTTTATCTAATGTAGCAAATTTCAGATTTATAAATTGATTATCCAATTCACAATGTCATTATTGATCAGCAAATATTTATTATGTAGCATGTTTTAAATTTAAATATAGGCTTTCAGTTTGTCTTACATAGTGGATGATATACTGTTTTTGTTTTATATAGCGCCTTATATAATTGTCATTATTGTTCAGCTCATTTTATGTAATGTAGCAAATTTCAGATTTAAAAATGGATTTTCCAATCTGTCTTTCATAGTGGCTGATATACTCAATCTACATTTTTGATAGCATCTTGCGTTGTGTAAATATTGAACAGCTAACATTTAGGTAACGTAGCATATTTTAAACTTTAAAATGGATTTTCCAATCTGTAGTACACAGTGGCTCATATACTCTTACATCTTCATTTTATATAGCGCCTCACATAATCTCATTATCGGTCAGCTCCTATTTATGGAATGTAGCACATTTCAAATGTAAATATTGATTTTCAGTTTGTCTTACATAGTGGCTGGTTTATTAATCTGTTTTTTATTTATTGTTTATTTATTTTGTAAAAACTTATCAGCTGATATTTTTTATTATGTAGCATATTTCATACTTTAAGAACTGATTTTCCAGTCCATGTTTTACACAGTGTACTCAATCAGCATTTCATATGGTGTGGCTCATTCTTTAATATTTAATCAGTTTATATTCTATTTCTGCAGCGCAGCTGATGATTTAATCCTGCATTTCTCCGCTCTTCATCTACACACCCGTCCTTTCCGGCGTACCGTGAGGTTTATTGAGGTGATCCGGACATCTTTCCCTTGTGTAGCTCCCTCAGGCTTTACTCGTTCCTCACACTCTTTATGCTACTGAAGTTTATTTGATGACCACATTTATTAATTATTAATAATTCATTCATTCTTTTATATAGTGCCAATCCCAAAAGCTCCTCGGTGCATAATCCACGTTACGTACACATGTAGAAACGGCCATAAATACCCTTGATGATTGAAAGAGAAAGTATAAATCAAAACATGAAAGCTCTTCTTCTACTTTTATTTATTTATGGTTTTGGCTGCGGCCCGCCGATGCCGTGGGTGTCCAAGGAGACCCTGGGCTCATCAGGATTGTCTCACTTGTGCTTTGTGACTTTAAAAGAAAAAAGCGGCTCAGTTATTGAGCAGAGTCCATTTGAGAGCTGTCAGAGTTCTAAGGACACAAAGGCGGCCATTGTGCAAGTGCAGCTTGTTAAAAGGCCAGCTGTGAAGCGAAAAGAAAATTGGGAAACCGGGAGATTGTATCCGGCTTTTCTGGTGGTGACGTTCACAGTGGGGCTGAAAGCTGCTGGACTGGTTAGTGACTTGGGAATTTTGTTTAATTCCCAGTCTTTATTTTTATATTGTGCCTATCATAAAGTATGCGGTGGTCACATTTTTGTAAAAATGAATAAGTGAGAAGGAAAAAAATGATTAAAAAAATAAAAAGAGGAGCGGCACAGTGTCTGCGTGGGTTTCCTCCAAAGACATGCAGGTTAGGTACATTGGTGATCCTAAATTGTCCCTAGTGTGTGCTTGGTGTGTGTGTGTGTGCCCTGCGGTGGGATGGCACCCTGCCCGGGGTTTGTTCCTGCCTTGTGCCCTGTGCTGGCCGGCATTGGCTCCAGCAGACCCCCGTGACCCTGTAGTTACGATATGGCGGGTTGGAAAATGACTGACTGACGGAAAAAAAAGAGTGATGGACTTACCGTAACTCCACACGTCACTCTGATGGGTGTAAATTCTGTGCAAAATGGATTCCAAGGCCATCCACTTAATGGGAACCTGGGAAAGAGGAAAAAAGGAAGGACGTGAAACGTAAAGCAAAGAGGAAAAACAAAAAAGGCAGTGAGCCACTGTACGTGATGTGCACACACTCACAGGCGGCAGCAAATACACTCACTGAGCAAATTCTTAGCATGCCAATCAAGTGGTGGGGCAGCACAATGCTTTAAAATCCTCCAGGTACAGGTCATTCATTTTATTGGAACAGTTTAAATATCTAGGGGTAAACATCACAGGTTTTTCAACAGAATTTTGGTAACAACATGGAGTTGCTACTAACCACTGTAAGAAAGGCGCTATATTGTGCCCGACCTGGCACAGAGTTTGACACAGGAGGCACGTATACAAAAAAAGATTTTTTATTTTTCTTCAGCTGGAGGGCACGTCTTCCCCGTAATCCCTCCAGTCACAACACAGTCCCAAGCACTGAGGCACCACACTCCCCTCTCTCTCTCTTTCACCACCACTCCTCCACAGCTTTGTCCTCCTTCCACCCGACTCTGGCCATCGAGTGGTGGTTGCTGGCTCCCTTTTATCAGGCACCCGGAAGTGCTCCAGGTGGTTGATTAGCGACATCCGGCTGCACTTCCGGGTAAGGTGAAACCAGTGCCCAAAAGGGGCCAGCCGCTGCTGCTGCAGCACCCCCTGGTGGCGCCTGCGGAACCTCACAGAGCTGTACAGAACTCCAATCCCCATGAAGCCCTGGGGGAGTTCGAGGCACCGCTGCAACCCAGGGAGGCTGCCATCTAGCGTCCAGGGGGAGATACTGGGCTTCCCACCCTTGTCCCCCTGGCAGATGTGATGAAGGGGCATCCCAACCAGGCATGGTCCCCAGCCATCCGTCACACCACTGAACAGTTATATTTGTTGTTAAGCCAGGTCGATGGGTAACTGATGTTCTGCTTTATTTGAAATTGGAAAAAATCAAATTCTCGCTTACAGGATCTGTCCAAAACTTTTTAAAAAAATCACAGGACTCAATTAAAAAAAACTTTTGAAAAAGCATTCATTTAGGAGGAAACAAACCCTGGGCAGTGCGCCAGCCCAACGCAGTTTTTATCAATCAATCAAACAATCATTTAATAAGCTTATGTAAAAACCCAAATTACAAAAATAGTGCTATCTATCTATCAGTTATACAGCGCCTTTCACATCTATCTATCAGTTATATAGCGCATTTCACATCCATCTATCAATCAGTTATATAGCGCCTTTCACATCTATCTATCAGTTATATAGCGCCTTTCACATCTATCAGTCATATAGCACCTTTCACATCTATCTATCTATCTATCAGTCATATAGCGCCTTTCACATCTATCTATCAGTCATATAGCACCTTTCACATCTATCTATCAGTTATATAGTGCCTTTCACATCTATCTACCTATCTATCTATGTCATATAGCGCCTTTCACATCTATCTATCAGTCATATAGCGCCTTTCACATCTATCTATCTATCAGTCATATAGCACCTTTCACATCTATCATATAGTGCCTTTCACATCTATCTACCTATGTCATATAGCGCCTTTCACATCTATCAGTCATATAGCGCCTTTCACATCTATCTATCTATCAGTTATATAGCGCCTTTCACATCTATCTATCAGTCGTATAGCACCTTTCACATCTATCTATCTATCAGTCATATAGCACCTTTCACATCTATCAGTTATATAGTGCCTTTCACATCTATCTACCTATCTATCTATGTCATATAGCGCCTTTCACATCTATCTATCAGTCATATAGCGCCTTTCACATCTATCTATCAGTCGTATAGCACCTTTCACATTTATCTATCTATCCAATGATATAGTTACTTTCACATATTCTATCTATCTACAGTATCTATGTTATATACTACCTTCCATAACCATCTATCTATCATATAGTGTCTTTAATATCTATCTATCAATAATGCCTTTTATCCATCTATCTACTATATAGCGCCTTCCATGTCTATCTATGTTATATGCTGCCTTTCATATCCACCTATCTATTATATAGCACATTTCACATCTATCTATGTATTATATAGTGCCTTTCACATAACCTCTATCTATTATATAGTGCCTTTATATCTATCTATCTATATAGTGTTTTTCCTATCTATCTATGGCCGACCAAATAAAACAATGTTGGCACACACGCCCTGTGACTGGGGCTGCCCGATAGCTCGTACCTTCCCTCCATCTGCGTGATATTCTTTCTCCTCAGCGTTCAGCAGCTTTGCCAGTCCAAAGTCGGTGATCTTCACATGTTGAGGGGTCTTCACCAGCACGTTCCTGGCAGCCAGGTCTCGATGTACCAAGCGATGTTCTTCCAGGTAATTCATACCCTGCCAAAAACATCAGACATGTTAAGATGTAGGTGAGTATTGGGGAAGTGCAAAGCAACTAATGCAAGATGGGGAGAATGGACAAACTCCTCTTGCACTAAAACTACACATGAGGTTTGACAACAGGACAACGGATATGCAGAGCAGCAGGACGAATGATGGCCTTTACAGAGTGAAGTTTCTCATTAATTAACTGATAAAATATAATGTAATTAGGCATTTTTAAGGCCCTGTCACATCACGGGATTACACAGAGTAACGCGTTGTGTGAATGCCATCATATTTATGCCATCAGTGTGACTCACCATGTCATGTGACCTATCAGAAGGCATTGTGAAAATAAATAAAATTAAGACATTAAGAAATTCCATTCTTGCAAATAAAATTCCAAATATTAAATAAACATTAAAATTAGAAACTTCAGAAGTCACAACTCCACAGAGTGTATATTTTATATACGTTTTTTATTGTCAATGAGAAAAGGTTCAAAATAAGAAAATGTTTTTCTGTATTTTTTTTTTTTTGTGTAACTTGTTTTTACAGTTGCAGCCCTCGTTGTTCTCTCCTGTGACCTCCACATTCCCTTCACATCACTTACAGGTGCCTTTCCTTACATTTTTGGCTGTTGTCTTTACAACTTTTTTCTTTTTCTCACCTCCCTCACTGCTCTTTCCTATACCCTAAGACACATCTTCACCACAGGTGACTTTTAGTTTTCTTTTCTGTTTAAATATAAAGAGTTTAGCTTGCAGAGCACACCAGCCGGCTCCTTCTCTCTACTATAACTGCTGGTCTCTGGTGTGTGCCGCCTGCAGAGATGCTCCCTCTGACCTCCTGTTACAGGCCGCCTGCTCGTTGTCTTCTCAATTATGGATCCAGGGTAAGAAGGCGTGATGGGACGCTCCAGTGTTTTCTACCCCTAGCCCGAGGCAAGGCACGCTCTGCTCCTACCGTAATCGCCTCTCTAACGGGATATACAATATAAACTCGAGCGCACCTTGTGTGGTCCATGCTGAAGCAGGCAGGGCCATCTTAATTAATCTTCAACATCTGCAATAAGATGCTGCAGATGGGGGTAAACGTTAACATTATACAAAGTTATTATCTGTTTTTACCTGCATTATTATCAATCTTTAATTTAATATTGTTTTTTTGTATCAGTAAGGTGCTGCTGGAGTAAGTGAATTTCCCCTTGGGATTAATAAAGTATCTGGGTTCGCTTCCCGGGCCCTCCCTGCGTGGAGTTTGCATGTTCCCCCACGTGTCTGCGTGGGTTTCATCCGGGCGCTCCGGTTTCCTCCCACAGTCCAAAGACATGCAGGTTAGGTGGATTGGCGATTCTAAATTGGCCCTAGTGTGTGCTTGGTGTGTGGGTGTGTTTGTGTGTGTCCTGCGGTGGGTTGGCACCCTGCCCGGGATTGGTTCCTGCCTTGTGCCCTGTGTTGGCTGGGATTGGCTCCAGCAGACCCCCGTGACCCTGTGTTCGGATTCAGCGGGTTGAGAAAATGGATGGATTAATAAAGTATCTATCTATCTTAACTGGCCGGGGGGCCCCAGGAGTACAGGGGCCCACGATGTTTCTGATGCCTATGTATGTTTCTGCTTTGCTATCAAAACAGGGGGCCAAGCACACTACTTCATCTGTGAGCAAGCAGGGTGAAGAATACTTGGGAGCTGTTGGTCGAGGACCGGCTTTAACTTTGTCCTATGCTTTTTCGCTCTGCTTTCTATTTTGCGGTTTCTGTTTTAAGAATGGTTCAATTCCCGGGTCCTCCCTGCGTGGAGTTTGCATGTTCTCCCCGTGTCTGAGTGAGTTTCCTCCGACAGTCCAAAGACATGCAGGTTAGGTGGATTGGCGATTCTAAATTGTCCCTATTGTGTGCTTGGTGTGTGTGTGTGTGCCCTGCGGTGGGCTGACACCCTGTCCGGGGTTTCTTTCCTGCCTTGTGC
This sequence comes from Erpetoichthys calabaricus, assembly GCF_900747795.2. Taxonomy (NCBI): domain Eukaryota; kingdom Metazoa; phylum Chordata; class Cladistia; order Polypteriformes; family Polypteridae; genus Erpetoichthys; species Erpetoichthys calabaricus. The sequence continues at coordinate 214,208,241 of NC_041399.2, read as the reverse complement.
CCTGTGTTGGCTGGGATTGGCTCCAGCAGAACCCCGTGACCCTGTAGTTAGGATATAGGATGAATGTTATAAGAATGGAAACAAACTGGACGTGCTGCCACTTTTAACGGCTATCGCCTTTTCGCAAATGATGTTAGTTTGTTTGACATCCGATCTTTCATATCTGAACCAAATCCAGAAAACCAACTTAATGTTACAGCCTTTCTTTGGAATGAGCACAATCACAAATTAATTCTTTACACTAACACTGTAATGCCTCTTCCTTTACGTGAAGAACAAAACCGCACTGACGGTTCACTGGGCAAAAAATCAAACAGGTTTATTTCTATCAACAACAATCCAAATCAGAAAATATTTACAACCATCCCATTGTTACAGCCATGGGAGACGGTCTCACTTAGGCTACGTCCATCCACACTGCCATGTTTTAATTAAAAAAAAAAAAAAACGGAGTTGTTTTTTCTCTGTGGGAGGAACCTTCCAAAAGGCGGGGCTGCCGTGACCTCACCTCTGAAGGACCGCCCTCCACCTTTCTATTCAGGGGGAGTAAATGAGCCCTTCAGTGGCTCATTGAGGGCTGTTGGGAGTTCAGTATCTCTGAGTGGTGTGGTCGGATTTTTCTGCTCGTTCCATTTCCTGTTTAGGCAGCTCGTTTCTGCTTATTTCTTTTTGTCTTTTTCCTTACCTTTCCAAGTCTTTTTTGCTAATATAAATAAACTCTTCATTTATAAGTATTGTTCTGTGGCTTTGTACTTTAGACCTCACATTATGAAGGCATCTTTGGAAATTTAGAACATTTAAAGTTTTTTTTTTTTAAACTTTAAAAGCCCAAGACCATTATTAGGCCTTGAAGCCTGCCTTTTGAGTTTAGGGTCAGGCTGCCTGGGGTGAAGCCTGCTTTTGGATTGCAGACCAGGCATTTAGTATTTTTTTTTTGAGGCCTTCACCTTTTTCAACCATCTTGTGTGCTGCTAATCAAAACTCTTAACCTTGTCTCTACCGTGTACATCGTCATTTTGATTGTCATCTACAGTGTGGTGGCCTTACCTTTGCAATCTGCACACACCAGTTGAGGAGGTACTGAGACCCGATGTTGTCCTTGTTCTCCTTCACGTAGTCCAGCAGGCAGCCATAGGGCATGAGCTGCGTAATCAGTTGGACCGTGGACGTCAGACAGATCCCCAGCAGCCTGCAGACATGCGGATTCTCAACGCTGGCCATCACGTAGGCTTCCTGTGGAAAATATCAGACAAGAAAATTAAAGGCGTTGATTGAAAAGAATGCATTTTTATTCTGCCTTCCCTTTCATCTGTTGATGTCACCAACTGCAAAAATCTTTTCAGACTTGTTGAATCCCTTAAATGCCAGTAGGGACTCTGCTCTGTTGGGCCCTTGAGCAAGGCCCTTAACCTTCAATTGCTGAGCACCTTGAGTAGTGAGAAAAGCGCTATATAAATGCAAATTATATTTATTTTTTTTTGTCATTGTGTTTAGTGGGCATAGCAGTGCTAGGTGGTCTTCCAAATATGTTAAACATATGAAGTAGGTCAACAAAGAGTCTCCTGGACACTAATAACTGGACATTTTTGGTTTTTTTTTTGACAGGTTCAGTTCAGCCCTGATTTCACCATAGAAAACCCTGAAGCGGGTAAGCAGCCAGTTGGCCGAGCTCCCTAAAATGGTGACTTTGCTCTCATTTTCTGCACTTATAGGAGTACCAGTTGAGTATTCAGTACTTAGTGTCACCTACAGTATACTTGTAATTTAACAGAATTATTCACAGCACTCAGTGAAGACTACAATGAGGTGCCGGCTTCCTTAATGAGGTGGACGGTGGTATTTTAATCCTGTGTCACACAAACATTGTACGTGTCTGCCCTGTCTCCTGAATGTAGAGCCCAAGGAGGCGGGGCCACCTGATTATACAGACGTTGGATTGGCCAGCCCCAGCAGTAGAAATGGAGAAGCTTCTGGTCTCACAGCAGCTCCAGCTTTGTGTCTTTTCCTTTTTTTCCTGATGTTTGGATTTCTTGGCTTCTGACCACTGCTATTATTTTTAAGGATACTGCATCTTTGTTTGAGGATTACTGGACCTTTTTTCTTCCACTTTTGAATAATACGAGGGACGTTCAAAAAGTTTCCGCACATTTAAAAAAAAAATTTAACTCTGTTTATTAAGAATTTCAAAAATAAATTACATCACTTTACTACATATAGTCACTTTACTTTGCGATGCAAAGTCACATGACACTCTCAGGAACAACCAATTACTACTCCTCCCTTCCGCCTTCACCATTTCCAACGAAAATATAAAAGTGAGGAATCTTTTTGAACATCCCACGTATAAAAGCCTCAGCCCCAACTTCTGAGGCTATGCAGGCTAAAAAGCCAGCATCTGAGGTTGGGGTTAAGCTGCCTGGAGTGAGGCCTCTAGTTCTGGGACCCAGAAGGGTTGGTCTGACATTTTGTGGCCTGCTCTGCCGTTTTTGTTCTTCATGTGTAAAGACAACACAAAGTATGGATGTCATTTACGCTCACAGACTTCTCATGTGCACCTCCATCCAAGTCCAGGAGCTCCAAGTCTCAAGTTAGAAGGCTGATCTCCTACAATCAATGAACTACTCACTCCACCTATGCTTTAGTGGTACAAGTGAAGGCAAACCTAAAAACACCCAAATCTTCCATTACCTACTAACATGTAGCAACTGTCATCCAAACACACAAATTCCCTGAAGGTCCAGACCTACAGCTGCAGAAGAATGGAGTTAATTTCAGCCCATACTCTATGTGATCTCCATGGGGTTTTTCCACCAAAATCAAAAAATATGCAGACGAAGGTAATTGGTGAGGCTAAACTGGACTTGAATCCCATTCAGGTGCTGGATCAGCCATAAATATATTCCAAAACTGTTTTATCTTCATTTATTAAGTTTAAATTATAAAACACAAAACACATTTGATATTTTCCATTAATTGCTAATTTTCATGATAAGACATGTTGGCACCTTTGTAGTCCACTTACATCTAAAATCTCTTTGTTGGCTTTGGAGGAGGCCGTTTCTCTCAATACTTTAATGGCAACAGGAATCTTGACATCCTCTCCTTCAGGAATCCACAGACCCTGTAATAATAAAAAAATGAATCTTCATCACAGGGGTGCTTCCTCCCTCCTCATTAGTCCTCCCTAATAAGAGAGGCGTCCACACTGAAGACTTTCAGAGCCCCACCTCGGGTCTTACCTTGTAGACCGTACCAAATGCCCCCGATCCAAGGACCTTGAGCTTCTTAAATTCCGTTTCCTTGAGGATGCGCAGTAGGGCCTGGTTTGGTGCTTCGCCACTTGGGGTCAACGGCTCCACCAGCTGGAAAGAAACAACCCCATTCGGCATTTAGAAGACATCGCAGTGGGTCCCTAAAACGGTCATGCTGTATCTCACGTCCTCTGAAGACATTCACACTACTCCCAGCTGACCTTGTGTTCAGGATAAACAGATCCTTTTATAAGTTTTCAACCCCCAAAGCTATTTTCACATTTTGCCATCTCAGATTCCAAACTTGCCATATACTGATGTAAGGTTTTTTTCTCCAAATCGCGTACATCATACCAAATCAAAAGAAACAAACGGAAAACACTTTAAACAATTTGCTAAAAAGAAAAATCCAAATTGTGAGATTTTCAAAATCTTCCTTCCCACTCACCATAACTGACTCACCTCCCTATTTGTGTGTGATACGAATTCCAGAAAACAGCGAGTTTGAGGAAAAAAAAAAAATCACGCAAATCCAATTATTTAGGGTCTTCTCCAAGGGGTCCCAACAAATGTGTGAAGATATTTATAAAATAAGCAACACTTGATCACTTGTCACACTTCCTTTGCTTTACTCGATGACACATCAAAGGCATGCAGGTAACACAGGGGGACAACGGCCCGTCATGTCATCACTTTTCAGGAGGGAGACGGCACTTTTTTTAATGAGCTGTTAGAGTACCGTCACATACAGTATGTCCACGGCTGTAGATGTGATGGTCAGGAGTCTGCAAACATTCGGCCCACTTAGTGTAACTGAACAGCCAGCCAGGGTAACACATACTCTAATTTCTTTATTGGTGTGTGACTTTTTGTTGGGATAGATAGATAGATATGAAAGGTGCTATATAATAATGATAGATAGATAGATAGATAGATAGATAGATAGATAGATAGATATGAAAGGCACTATATAATAGATAGATAGATAGATAGATAGATAGATAGATAGATAGATAGATAGATAGATAGATAGATAGATAGATAGATAGATAGATAGATAGATAGGATACTTTATTAATCCCAAGGGGAAATTCACAATTTTACAATTTACATTTGTGGAAATAACCTTCCAAGGAAGACAGGAATAATTCAATCAATCAGCTTTTATTCAGTCACAGATTCATGTGTTGCAAGTCAGAAGAGTGCAGATTCCCCTTTTCGGTCAGTTTTATATTTTTTCTTCCCCTTACTTATTAAAAAGCATAATATCTGGTATTGCGCAAATCGGTCGTCCGTTTCTGTTTTGCGCACGTGTCAGATGGGGCCCTAAAGAAGGAAGGGTCATCTTTCTTGTGTCTAACAGACGCACTCCTAAAGACAAAGATGTCCTCAGTCAGCTTACTGCACCCTGTCTTATAACAAACGCCTGCCTGTATAAATAACCTGCCATTATAGCAAAACAGCTTTGTCAGCTTTTAACCCTTAGTAACTTGCAAGCAGTTCATTTTTCTTTCACGTATTACTGCCAACATTTTGAAGAGACATATAAATAAGAATTTCATGGTTCTGAGTACATGTGACAGTAAACTTGACCATGAATTTAAAAATGTGCTGCCACCTAGTGGGAAAAACACACATATTAACATTAAGTTACAGGCGTTGTTGTGGCACAGTGGTCACCGTTGACCAGTGGTGTGGACAGAAGCCACCACCTGAAGGTTTCTGGCCTAGCGCCTTAGCCAGTTACGGGTCCACACTGCCAACCACAGGTGATCTTTAAAGCAGAGATCTGCAAAGAAGGAAGACTGCAGGGTTCATTATTATCAATTCAAATTTATCATTTTTATATTTCAGCCAGGTTTCCCTCCTTGGCTGGGGCTCAGATCCATGTGTTGGAGTTGTTCATCATTGAGCTCCTTATTTATATTAATGACCAGCATTTTCTTTGCCTGGGTTATGTTCCATGTGGGGCGGCACGGTGGCGCAGTGGTAGCGCTGCTGCCTCGCAGTCAGGAGATCTGGGTTCGCTTCCTAGGTTCTCCCTGCGTGGGTTTCCTCCCACAGTCCAAAGGCATGCAGGTTAGGTACATTGTCCCTAGTGTGTGCTTGGTGTGTGTGCCCTGCGGTGGGCTGGTGCCCTGCTCAGGATTTGTTTCCTGCCTTGCACCCTGTGTTGGCTGGGACTGGCTCCAGCAGACCCCCCGTGACCCTGTAGTTAGGATATAGCAGGTTGGATGATGGATGGATGGATGTTCCATGTGTTTTGTGGGTAGTTCTTCTGCCAACCACTGCCAGGATCTGCACACTGCCCTATAAAACTGTGGGATCTCTTACAGGCCTGGATGGTTCATTAGAATGCGCTATGGAGTTGGTGAGTTTTTCTTGTGATTTCCACTGTGCTTTGTGATTTATTAAAGTAGTGATGGACAGCACACATGTGCGGGCATCCCGGTTGGGGATAGGTTTTGACCCATTACCCGGCTGTGAAGTCAATAGGATGGAAGCACAAGGGGAGACTACCTGGAAAGGTCTTGCTCCTCCGACTCACAAGATGGCAGCCTCCCTGGGTGACGCTACTAGTGTGGACACCCGCAAGGCATGCTGGGAACTAAAGTCCCATAGTGTAACCTTATCAGGTTCCATGGGTGCTGCAGGGATACATAGTCCCTACTTTTTGGGACTTCTGTTTGATCCGAAAATGCTTCCAATGGGCTATGCCGTGGCACCGGAAGAACTCCCGGGTCTAAAATAAAAGGAGACACTTGACCTCATCCAGGCAAGTTGGAAGTGGGTGTGGAGGACGGAGGAGTGGAGGAGAAGAGACAGAGGAAGAGAGAGAAAAGAGTTTGGATTTGTGTTGGTGCATATATTGGGAAAATGATGCTAAGGATGGAGCAGGCAGGCAAGAGGAAAAGAGAAAAGCCTAAGAGGAGGTTTATGGATGTGGTGAGAGAAGACATGCAGGTGGTGGGTGTGACAGAGCAAGATGACGAGGACAGGAAGAGATGGAGAAAGATGATCTGCTGTGGCGACCTCTAACGGGAGCAGTCGAGAGAAGAAGAAGAAGTTAATTAAAAGAAGCCTTTTGTAAGGTAATTTATAATAATAAACCTTACATTTGCACCTGGGACTTGTGTCTGGGGTTTGCCACAATGCCCCCTACTGTTCACAAAGTCATTTGGCCACTTTTTAGATTCTGCATTGGGTCTTTGTTTGCTTTTGGATTTGCCTTTAACAGGTGTTGCATGACTTTTGTGCTTTTTGGAACTTCATATTATTACAGAGCATTTTCTTGTGAAGAATAAATCTTTTTCTAGATGAAGCTTCTGTGTTTGCTCTTGTTATAGCTGGTCTGTCCCCTCTAGTGTAAACTTTTGGGTCTCTGTTCTTTGGAACTGTTCAGTGCTGGGATTCCGAGTCCATAACAATATTGATTAACTGACCACTTACTGCACCATTTATCTCCCCAATTGAAATAGTAGAGACCCCCTGATGTGAACTGTGCCCCCCAAAACTGTCGGCTTACCTCTCTTTCCTGGAGCAGCCTGCGAAGAGTCCGTTTTCTTTTAATATGACGTCTGCGCATCAGCACGAACACAATCAGGGCGATGGTGACAAACACCAAGAGGCCGCCGACCACGCCAGCGGCAATCGATGACAACTTTGAGCTGTGAAAAAAGAAAAGGAAAGAAGCCTGAGCAACATAATTTCCTCATCGATGTCCCCTATCCAGAAATAAACAATGGCCTACTGGCACATATGGATTTTGGTTGGGGAATTATTGCCATCAACCGCCATTGCTGGCACGGTATTCTGATCTCTACACTGGCCTCATCCCTTTATTAGCCAGCACTGTCACAATAAAAGAAGGTGGCATTTTACTAGTCAATGTTGCCATCAAGAAAGAAGCCCCAAACTCCAAGACTGACATCAAAACAGCCAGAAGGTTGTAGACGGCCAACATGACAAAGACCAGGCCTTTTTAGAGGAGTGTTCTGTAATCAGATGAAACTTCTTCTTCTTCTATATGGGGTTGATGTGCCTGACATAACTTCTCCACACAGCTCAGTCCTGCACCTCCTCTCCTGTCAAGCCCTTTTTCTTCAAGATATTTTATAACTTCATCTATCCAACTCTGCTTCAGCATCTCATGCTTTCTCCTCCTCTGGACTTCCAAACTTTGGATTTTGCCCAAGGCTTGGTTGCTTGTCTCTGCTCATCACATGTCCTTACCACCTCAATCTACTTGTGAATTTCCCATTGGGATTAATAAAGTATCTATCTATCTATCTATCTATCTATCTATCTATCTATCTATCTATCTATCTATCTATCTATCTATCTATCTATCTATCTATCTATCTATCTATCTATCTATCTATCTATCTATCTATCTATCTATCTATCTATCTATCTAATCTACTTTCCTGTCCTTTTCCTTCAGACCATCTTTTACTTTGACCATCCACCTTTGCTTCTGCCTCCCCTGCTTTCTCTTCCCCGTTCCCATCACTCTTTTGCCCACATATTCCTTATCACCTGTTCCTACTACCTCAGCCTACTTTCCTTGTACCTTGTTAGATGTCTCTCCCACTTGTGCTGTCCCTTTCATTGTCTCATTTATATGTATGAATATGAATGGAGAAAGAAGGGCGACGCTTTTAACCTAAAGACCACCATACCAGCTGTGAAGTATTGGGGTGGCAGCGTCATATTGCAAGGGTAATAGGGACCGAGACACTTCAGAAAATCAAAGGCATGATGAGGAAGAAGGATTATCAAGAAATTCTGCAGCAGCACCTCAGAAAATTCAAACTTGGTCATAAATTTGTCTTCCAGAAGGACAGCGATGCTAAGCAGACCTCCAAAGTAAAAAATTTGGAGTGGCCCTGACCTACTTCCCATAGACAACCTGTGGGCTGAACTGAAAAAGCACAACTGGACAAGGCAGTCCATAAACCTAACGAGCTGACACCATCTCTGCCAGGAGGAATGGGCACAAAGTCCTGGCACATATTGTGAGAAGGTTGTGAAACACACAACTGTATTTATCAATAGCGCTGGACGACCTCGACTCTCTTGATTCACTGACACAATGTCTTACTTGTGTTTCTGAATGGATGAGTAGTAATTTTCTCAAACTAATTAAGGAGAAAACAAAAATTTTAGTGATTGGCAATAATGGATATAATGAGGTTATTAGAAATAAACTTGAAAGATGGAGGTAAAGAATTTAGGGATAACTGTTGACTCTGATCTGAATTTTAAATCACATACTAATCAGATTACTAGGACAGCATTTCTTCCCTTAAGAAATATAGAAAAAGTTAAACCTCTTATAAAAATGCAAGATGCTGAGAAAGGAGTTCTCGCTTTTGTTTTGAGTCAACTAGATTACTGTAACGCACTCCTCTCAGGACCACCAAAAAAAGACATCAATCGATTTACGACGAGTGCAGAATGGGACGTCTACAATCTTAACTAGGAAAAGAAAATCCGAGCACATCACCCCAGTCTTAGCGTCACTGCACTGGTTACCTGTGCTATTTAGAATTGAATTTAAAATACTGCTTATGGTTTACAAAGCCTTCAATAATCTCGCTCTATCCTATATTTCGGAATGTCTGTCACCTTACACTCCAAATCGTAACCTTAGATCTTCAAATGAGGGTCTGCTTAGAATTCCAAGAGCTAAACTTAAAAGATGTGGTGAGGCGGCCTACATTGATGGATTGAAAGCCAGGAGTTCACGTGACCATCATCATCAAGTTGTTCCATGTGAACCCTGAATACCATGAGGGCTGATTGTGAGGTCATTGATGTTAGATAGAATGCCTAGAAGGGGTTGGGTGGTCTCGGAACCCCTGCAGATTTAATTTATTTTCCTCCAGCTGTCTGGAGTTTTTTTTTTTTGTCCTCCCTGGCCATCGGACCTTACTTTTATTCTATGTTAAGTCACTGGTATACAGTGATTTTGGTGCCAACGATGTCTGAACGGTTTTATATTAAGTTTATGGTGCTGATTAAGAATATGACTTTGGTTTTGCCAGATTGGCTCTAGTTTCTGAGATATTTAATGCAACATGTTTGAAAAGCATTCAGAATTGCAAGAATATTTTTATTTTAGTTACAACTAGTAAGTAAACAGTCTAACATCATACAAAAAAGAAATTAAAAATATCTAACAGTGGCAGGAAAAAAGTTATGTATGATTTGATTAATTAATACAATATTAGTTAGTTATTAATTGTTATTAATGTCAATGCTTCAAAATACGCTGTTTATGCGATTTCCTTTTATGTGTGTCATCAGGACAATCACGTTGGAGACTCCAACAGTAGTCTGCCATCATGTGTATGTCCCATCTGCCTTGATATCTCTCCTCCACCACCTTCATATCCTGGTGGAACCTCTCGACCTGTTCCTCGCTGAAGTCTCCAAGGTTATCTGGAAATCTGTTTAAATGGCTATGGAGATAATATGAGAATAAAGATGCACTAACTCCCAAATTTCTGAAGTTCACAAGCATATCTTGCACCAATTCTTCATAATTGTCTTCTCTGTGATTACTCAAGTACTTCTTCACAACAGAGACAAAAGTCTTCCAGGCTGAAGCCTCAGTGTTATTCATGCATTTGGTAAAATTGGAATTGTTCATGAGTTTACGAATCTGAGGACCATCAAAGATTCCAGCTTTTAGTTTTTCTATGCTCAGTCCAGGGAATGATCTACAAATGTACTTGAAGCAATTGCCCGTTTTGTCCAAAGCCCTAACAAATTGCTTCGTCAATCCTAGCTTAATATGAAGCGGTGGGAGATATGATGATATTCGCAGCGCCAACAATCATTTCTTCCTGTGTAGGCCATGACACTTTTGTCCAATGATCTTGCTTTGCCCTGCTATCCCAGACGCACATGAAGCAGGGGTATTTTGTGTATCCAGATTGCTGTCCAAGCAAGAAGTTCACCACCTTCAGATCAACACAATTCGACCACTGATGTTCATGATAATGGATTTTCTGTAATACAGAGACGCATAACGGTTACCATTGTGCAAGAGAACACATTTCAAGCTTCTAATGGAGCTGTCTATAAAAAGCCGTCAGTCTTCTGGTCGATATTCTGTTAGTCCCACTTGAAGTACAATTCCTGGGATATCATTGCAGTATTCAAGTTGTTCCTCTTGGTTGAAATATGGGAGAAGCCTCTCTTCTCTTGTCCGATAGGCTGTAATTTTAACTTCCGCCTTTATAAGATTTCGTTCATTAAGTCTGGACGCTAAAGTTCAGATGCTTGCTTGGACAGATTTAAGTCTCGAATCGGGTCATTGAGTTCTTTTTGGCTTAATGGTTGAGGCGTCGAAAAGCTTCCCTCAAATTCACTTCCACTGCTACTACCTGTCATACACTCCAATCCCTGCCTCTCTTCAGAGTCTGACAGTGGCTGTTTTGGTAGTCTGGCAAACACTGGTATGGGAACGTCATTGCCATGTGGAATAGGTTGTCTTGCTGATTCCAAACCAGGATAATCCCAACGAGCTTTCTTGTAACGATTAAAGCCTTTAATCTTTACAACACAAAAGTAACAATCGTCATGGTGGATATTTCGGTTCTCTCCATACCATTGGCACACCAAAGTTTACAAACTTTTTCTTTCACCTTTTGTCCACTGTCGTAGGTGCTCCACACATGTTTGGCAAACCATATGTGGAGCCCAAGACTTATCCTGGTCTCCAAGCTGTACTTCAAAATAAGCCAGGTATACTCGATGCACAAGGTCTGTGATATTTCTTCTTTGTTTTTCAACCATGTACTCTCCACAGATGGAGCAGAATACATCACGATTGTTGATGCAGGCTCTTCTTGATGAAGTCATAATTTTTACATGTACAGTGATCCCTCGCTATATTACACTTTGACTTTCATGGCTTCACTCTATCGCGATTTTTTCTCATACACGCTTACGTCACTACGCATGCACTTTCTGAGAACTTTTATCTAAACCCCACATTGGCTCCTAAACATGCTGCTTTTTCTAAGCTTTCTGACAATCAAACTAAGTGCCGGAGGAAGATGCTTACCATCCAGGAGAAGGTGAAACTCTTGGATATGATCAAAGATGGCAATACCCTACAAAAGCCTCCTCACGCAAATGAAAAGACAACGCCAGCAACTGCCTATCAAGATGTTCTTCAGCCGCGCACCCAGACACACACTGCCTACTCCTAGTACTCCTTCAGCGGAAGAAGACAACGACGCACCTGCTGAAGATACTGCACCACCTGAAGACTCTCCTACTGAGCTCGTGCCTTCATAGGTTAGTGGTTGTGTGTAAGAACTGTGTGTGTGTAATTAAATGTACAGTACAATAATAATAATATGATATTTGTAACGTCTAATATGTCTTATTTTGTCTGATATATTGGGTAATACGAGTGTAATGGTGACTAAAGCATGTTATTTCATGTCTAGAGGGCTCTAATAATGTTAAAAAACGTATTTAGAAGGTCGTAAACAGGTCTTCTATACTCTAACTGCAAAAATATTCGATTTATAAATAAAGAATCCTACTTCGCGAAAATTAATTTATCGCGGTAGAGTCTGGAACAGATTAACCGTGATAAACGAGGGTTCACTGTATTTATATTCTTATTAAGACAGAAATTTTTGGGTATAAACCAAGACTGGGTTGACAAACTTATACTGTAGCCGACTTCTTTCCTCTGCAAATTCACAGTTGAATTCTGGCTTCAAAAAGTCGCTTTTATAGCATTGCAGACCTACAAATTGAAATGCAAAATAATTATATGGGATATTTCATTACTTAAGACACTGTTAAAGAGTCAAAAGGCAGACCAAAAGCTATTGCATTTGTCATCGCACACAAAGTCGCATTGGGGGAATGCATTATTTTCATGGATGTCCATTATCTCCAAAACTAGAACCAATTCAGCAAAAGTAATGGGATTTTTGAATTCAGCACCCTCAAAATACCGTAAATCCATTCAAAAAACCTTGGCACCTGAAAAAATTTTTTTTTGTGGACCTGTGTAATAAATAATTCTTTGCATTTATATAGCACTTTTCTCACTACTCAAAGCGCTCAGCAATTGCAGGTTAAGGGCCTCGCTCAAGGGCCCAACAGAGCAGAGTCCCTATTGGCATTTACAGGATTTGAACCGGCAACCTTCCGATTGCCAGTGCAGATCTCTAGCCTCAGAGCCGCCACTCCGTGTTCCCTAATTCCATTTTCTTATTTATTTTGTCTTTTTTCTCTTTCTTCATCATGTAAAGCACTTTGAGCTACATTATTTGTATGAAAATGTGCTATAGAAATAAATGTCGTTGTTGTAACAAAGTGTATGGAAACCCACTGAACATAGGAGATGGAAAATAAAGGCTGAAATTAGCTATTCTTTTGACATTTATGGAAGTCGATCCCCTAACTGGCTTGACCAAGTGAATGACACGGTGGTGACATGACATGCGTGGAGTCGAGAGACATTAACTTGGACAGTCTGAGGCCGAGGTGGATGGAAACAGTCAGTCTTAGCTCTATCTAAGAGATTTCAAACACTACAGAGTTAATATGGACAAGTGCTCTGTTCAGGCAGGTTTTACCTTGGGTGATCACATCCAGAAAGTTCAGGTCCAGTACACCTATAGGGAGAAATAAATGGAATCAGATCAGAACAGAAAGAGAGGCTTCCACAACCCGGTCAGTAAAGGCATTCTGAGGCGTTATCAGCTTTAGGAGTTTCATCTAAACCTCCTTTTGAAAAAGGGGTGTGGTCTAAGCCCTGCCCATTGCTCCGCCTCCCCTTCCCTGTTAGTTGTTCATCATGTGATTTTCAAACCCGCCTTATCCAGACCAGGGCCTGGGGGTGGAGCCTATCCCAGGTAACATAGGGTGCAAGGCAGGAACAAACGGCACCAGTCCTTTACGGAGGACGCTCACAGGCCAGTTCACCTAAGTTGCATGTTTTTGGACGGTGGGAGGAAACCCACACCATCATGGGAGAACATGTAAACCAGTGGTTTTCAACCTTTTCGCTGGAGTTGAACCCTGCGCGCGAATGGTTACCTTGTTTACGGAACCCTGTGCAATTATCCACCTGTATATCCCAGCATTTTCCGGAGATTTAGGTGGAACCCTTGGGTTCCACAGAACCCAGGTTGAAAAACACTGATGTAAACTCCCGGGACACAACTCCTGGTCTCCTACCACTGCACCACCATGCCACACTCATTACAGAATGGCCAAGTCCATTTTCAGATTGACTTGGTGGTTGCTTACCCTGACACAATAAACACATACACATAATACAACCATTGTATAAAAATATAAAAAGAATTCAAGAGATTCATTAGGTGAGTATTGTTCCAGACAAATAGTACTTTAACGGCTTCCAAAGAGAATGTGCTAATAATTGAAGTAAAAATTCAAAGAACAAGAAGACTGAAGAGTAATGCTGACAGGTGGGCATGATGGGGCAGCCCGAGTGCGAATTGTGTGAAGTATAAAGCTAGGGCAGTAGTGAGCTAAGGGGAGACAGGAGAGACCAGGCCAGAGTTAGATAAGCAAGGTCAACAGATCAGGAGGCGTTGAGGACAGGCCGGCCGGTGGGAAGGTAAACAGCTGTAGAAAGTTACAGTAGGCGAGGTTAGCGGGAACAGTGGGTAGGGAGGGGAGAGATAGGCGAAGTTCATAGGCAGGTCAGTCGATCCAATAGGTAAATATTTATTTAAAACTGATAGGCAGGCAGGAAGTTGCACAAATCAATGTTAATTGATAGGTGACATCAGAGTAAGTCTACGGGTAGAGCTAGAAAGGTGAAGTCTGTACATGGAAGGGAACGTCTGAGAGGCAGGCAAGCAAGCAAACAAACAGAACCGGAAAGACTGACAGGTAGAGCAGAGCTTTGAAAAGGCGAAGAAAAAGCCACATTAAGGTGAAAATAAAAAAGGGCATGGAATTCCAAGTCAAATCGGTAGATAAGTGAGGTGAAGTTAATAGGTGCACAAGTGTGGTAAACAGATCAGTAGGTACTGAGAGTGACAGGGACATTAAGACTTTTGGCAGTGTACCCTCCAATGCCACAGACCTTCTAAGCATAAATTTCTTGCCAGCCATTCTCAGTTTCCTGTTTTCTAGTTTGTACGCTTCTTGCAAAAGAAAGCACATGGAAATGTATTTGTATCTTTAACACACTGAAGTTAGCACAACCCCAAACCCAACCTCTGAGGAATCCTCTTCCAATTCAAACTTAGAAGTTTTGTAATAGACGCATTTCTGAATGTCTCCTTGTATTTTGTGGTGTGGGTAGCTCTCCTGTTGTGAGGGGGCGTGTCCCATAGGGTGACCCACAGGCAACTGCAGCGATGGGGTTGAAATGTTGCGCAGTTCTCAAAATCTCCAGTTTTCTAACTTTTACTAAGTTCTTCTCGTTTTGGTTTGTTTTGATTTTCTTGATCATCTTGGTCCTAAATCCATTTTCCATCTTTCATTTATTCTCCCAGTTGACCTTTTAAAGTGAGTCGGCTTGCTGACAAACAGCAGTGAAGTACCTGGCTGTTCAAACACTCAAGCAGAAGTGAACATTTTCTTTTCATTTCTAAAATTTCCCAACGACTTCAACCCGTCACTCAGCAGTGGAGCCATCTAGTGGCTGAGAAAAACTGATTTACGCAAACCTGGCTTGCCGCTGCTGAGACATGAAGATCGGTTTGTGCTGCTCGGTACCGACTACACACCGGGGACCCACTCCAAACCCACAGACCCTTCATTGCAGTGATCTGTGCACTTTGTGACCCAAATAAATCCCAAATGGAGTTGTGTGTGTACAGTATATACAATTAGGTCCATAAATATTTGGACAGAGACAACTTTTTTCTCATTTTGGTTCTGTACATTACCACAATGAATTTGAAATGAAACAACTCAGATGCAGTTGAAGTGCAGACTTTCAGCTTTAATTCAGTGGGGTGAACAAAACGATTGCATAAAAATGTGAGGCAACTAAAGCATTTTGTGAACACAATCCCTTCATTTCAGGGGCTCAAAAGTAATTGGACAAATTAAATAACTGGAAATCAAATGTTCATTTCTAATACTTGGTTGAAAACCCTTTGCTGGCAATGACAGCCTGAAGTCTTGAACTCCTGGACATCACCAGATGTTGGGTTTCCTCTTTTTTAATGCTCTGCCAGGCCTTTACTGCAGCGACTTTCAGTTGCTGTTTGTTTGTGGGCCTTTCTGTCTGAAGTTTAGTCTTCAACAAGTGAACTGCCTGCTCAGTTGGGTTAAGATCAGGTGACTGACTTGGCCATTCAAGAATTTTCCACTTCTTTGCTTTAATAAACTCCTGGGTTGCTTTGGCTGTATGTTTTGGGTCATTGTCCATCTGTATCATGAATCAATTTGACTGCTGTATTTAGCTGGCCAAGCCATCACACTGCCTCCCTCCACCGTGTTTTACAGATGATGTGCTATGCTTTGGATAATGAGCTGTTCCACGCCTTCTCCATACTTTTTTCTTGCCATCATTCTGGTAGAGGTTGATCTTGGTTTCATCTGTCCAAAGAATGTTTTTCCAGAACTGTGCTGGCTTTTTTAGATGTCCTTTAGCAAAGTCCAATCTAGCCTTTCTATTCTTGAGGCTTATGAGTGGCTTGCACCTTGCAGTGCACCCTCTGTATTTACTTTCATGCAGTCTTCTCTTTATGGTAGACTTGGATATCGATACGCCCGCCTACCCCCTGGAGAGTGTTGTTCACTTGGTTGGCTGTTGTGAAGGGGTTTCTCTTCACCATGGAAATGATTCTACGATCATCCACCACTGTTGTCTTCCGTGAACGTCCAGGTCTTTTTGCGTCGCTGAGTTCACCAGTGCTTGCTTTCTTTCTCAGGATGTACCAAACTGTAGATTTTGCCACTCGTAATATTGTAGCAATTTCTTGGATGGGTTTTTTCTGTTTTCGCAGCTTAAGGATGGCTTCTTTCACCTGCATGGAGAGCTCCTTTGACCGCATGTTGTCTGTTCACAGCAAAATCTTCCACATGCAAGCACCACACCTCAAATCAACTCCAGGCCTTTTATCTGCTTAATTGATAAGGACATAATGACGGACTTGTCCACACCTGCCCATGAAATAGCCAAAGAGTCAATTGTCCAATTTCTTTGGAGCTCCTGAAATGAAAGGATTGTGTTCACAAAATGCTTTAGTTGCCTCACATTTCTATGCAATCGTTTTGTTCACCCCACTGAATTAAAGCTGAAAGTCTGCACTTCAACTGCATCGGAGTTGTTTCATTTAAAATTCATTGTGGTGATGTACAGAAACAAAATGAGAAAAAAGTTGTCTCTGTCCAAATATTTATGGAACTAACTGTATATGTGTGTGTGTGTGTGTACATATACTGTCACACAGGTACACATGGGAGGCAGTCAAAGGGTTTAAGTATGGGTAAGATGCAGAGTCAGGGGTGGATGAAGTGCACTAATGTCTTTCTCCCACTTCCACAGACCATCAGAAAGGAAATCCAGCTAGAACTCCACCCACTTCTGCTTCCAGGCCACACCCTCCTGCTGACCTCACTTCCGGAAAGGACTCACCTGTGGTGTAGCGGGTCCACAGCTCACGTCAAAAAGGCCATTTTTTTAAAATAAATAATCGCCACACTTGCTGCTTAGCGAGGGGGCGTGGTATGTGTGGCAGGAGCAGTTCCTGGGTGATGGGTGATGTGGATGGTCCTCACTTACATGTAAGTGCACAGGTGAGGAGACGTCCGCATCCGAAATGTAAAAATGGGCATAAAGTCAAAACCAAAAACCACCTGACCACTATAGTGACAGCTGATACTCACCCTTGGGTGCAGTTTGGATGGCACAGCTGGCACTCCTTGCTCTCGTCCGAGTACTTCCAGATGATTGTGTCTTTTTCTCCTGGAACACCAGCAGGACATTTGTGAACACAGTGGGGTCCGTCCTTGAAATGAGCGCACTCTGTGCACTGGTCGTGACCCTGCGGAGTGGAACAGTTAAGTGACTCTGAGATCATTTTGTACGTCACCACTGCTTTAAGTGTAAGTAGCTCTTTTTATTTTGCCTGTGAACTTCTTACAGCACTCCGAGCCTGCACTCAGAAATTAGATTTAACAAAATTTTATCAAATTGAAATTACAATGGATAAAACAAATGAAGTTATGAATAAAAAAAAAACCAAAAAAAAAACAAATACCGCAGTTCTTATATTTTATACAATGGATCCACAAAGTATTCAGATTCCTTCACTTTCGGCCCACTTTACTGTGTTGTAGATTTAATTTTTAGTGAATAAATTGGCCATTTTTGCCCTTCAATCTGGACTTAATCATCCCATCGTGACAAAGTGAGAACATGTGACCAGAAAGGTTTGTACATTTATTAAAAAAACGAAAACTGAAGTCTTCATATATATATAAAAAACGCAACGTCTGTCTGTATGTCTGTCTGCTTTTATGAGAGAACTACTTAATGGATTCAGATCAGGTTTTTTCTATAATTTGCTGTAACATTTTGGTTGATTTTGCGACTTCTCACATCGAGCTAAGTATCATTATTTTTTTTGTGCGAATCTGAGACAGAGGGGACGTGGAAGTGGAACCTCAGGAGTGGGGAGCCGTGCAGGGCCCTCCTCATTCAGGTGCTAGCCTCTGTTCGAGTCGCTCTACCTGTCGCCACGTGTTGGAGTGTAGCTTGCCTCCGCTTAGCTAGCGATAGCTGTTTGTTCAGCAGACTTTATCATCTAGAGATTGTTAAGGAGTAACGTTTGACGTTTTTGAGAGAGAGATCAGAGCTACAGTACGTGTGTTTTAGAGGGTAGCTGCTGATTGCCAGAGATATCACAGCCATGTGCTTTTCTTCCTACATGGGGGGCGCTCTCCCATCAGAGCTGAACACAATCAGAAACAGTGGCAACATCTGACGTTCTGCTTGGCCAGAATTACATTTTTGAAATATCTTTTTTATTGATTTTTAAAGTTTATCCCGTTTCATTACTATATGGGCAGAGTCACTAGTCAGTCCATAAAATCTTTTCCCTCAGGCTGTCAGAGTCCTGTAAATGCCATCACTTCCCCTTTACTCAAGCAGTGGCTTCTGTCTGACTGATGGAGTGCTGCTGACATGTTCTCCCATCTCAGTAGAGGACTTCTGAAGCTCAGGTTTCTTGATCACCTCCCTTGTCCAGTAACTCAGTTTGGTCAATTCTAAGAAGAGCATTCTAGACGAGAGAGCGCCAGTTAGCCCAAACAAAGGAAGCTGAGTGGCCTGTTCTTGTCTGGTCCTGGTGGTTCCAAAATTCTTCCATTTCACAATTAATCCTTGAGGCCACTGAGCTCCTGGGGGACATTCAAAGCTTTAGATCCCCATGCCCTGATCTACACCTCAACACAATTTGATCATAGGTGGTCTACAAAGAGTTTCTTGGACTTCATGGCTTGCTTTTTGTCCTGACATGCAGTGTGAGTTGTGGGCCCGTCTATACACAAAGGTGGGCCTTTTTAATTGGTGTCCATTCAATTCGGTTTGCTATTGGTGGATTCCAGTCAAGTTCTAGAAACATCTCAAGGAAAATTAGGGCAAATAGGACCAACTGAGCACAACTTGGAGTGGCAATAACAAAAGGTCTGAATACTACAATGAAGAAGAAACCTCAGTTTTTGAATTTGAATAAGTTTGTAAACCTTTCTGGTCCAATGTTGTCACTTTGTCATTATGAGTTATTGAGTGCAGCATGATGGGTCAAAAATGGTCAATGTATCCAAGTAAAATTCAATGTACAACACAATAAAGTGCACAGAAAGTGAAGGGCTCTGAAGACATTCTGACCCCTGTGTATTTCTTTTTATACTTTACTTAAAACCAAATTATTTATTGGTATGGTAAAAATGAATAACGGGCAACCTAAAATTCTCTCTGACCCACTTAATCCAACATGGGAGGCTGAAGCCTATCCACAAAATCTCTGGGGCAAACCAGGAATCAGTCCAGGATGGGGCAAAAGGACCACTCAGGCCCACACACAGGGCCAATGTGGAGTCGCTAATTGAGCTCACATGGATATCCTGGGGGGCATGCAGGAGATAAAATGGAGAACCACACAGAAACGGGGAGAACATTCAACAGCACCCGGATGATGAGCAGGCACAGGAGTAGAACCCGGGAAGTTGGGTCTTACTCATAAAATAATCTGAGTGCAGGATTTGGGAATCGTAGGAAGTCAGCAGTGGGATGTGAACCTCCAAGTTGGTGGTGGTCAGTCTGGCTATTTCACCATTAATCCACAAAAGCCCGCCATTTGTAAAAGGTGATTGTGAAAGAAACTCCGTTGTTTTTAACCGAAGAGACACCTTAATGGGCTCAGGGTGGGTTATGGGGTGCTGGGGAGGTCACACTTACTGGTCCAGAGCAGGTCATGGTGGAGTTCTGTGGCTTGCACTCCGGGTGACATGCCAGGCACTGATTGTCTTCAATGTACTCCCTGGAGTCCCTGTCATTAAAAAAAAAAAGAAACAAGTCAGACAATGTCACTTCCGGAGACAGGCGTCAGCTCCCCGTTGTAGGGTCAACTTCTTTCGGCAGGGCACTCTGGCGGCACCCAGTGACCCCGACAGGGTTGCCCTTCAAACCTTACAGGTCCCATGATACCCTGCGGGTGTCCAAACTGGGAGCTGACCAGAGAAGCCTGTGTTAGGGATAAACTGACCCAGTCCATCCACTACAGTGGTGGCCAAAAGTTTGGAGAATGACCCAAGTGTGTTGGTTTTAACAAAGTTTGCTGCTTCAGTGTTTTTAGGTCTTTTTGTCAGATGTTTCTATGGCACATCCATCCATCCATCCATCTATTATCCAACCCGCTATATCCTAACCACAGGGTCACAGGGGTCTGCTGGAGCCAATCCCAGCCAACACAGGGCGCTGGGCAGGAAACAAACCCCGGGCAGGGCGCCAGCCCACCGCAGGTTTATGGTACACTGAAGTAGAATTACAAGCAGATCAGAACTTTCAAAGGCTTTTATTGACAATTCCATTAAATTGATGTAAAGAGTCCATATTTACAGGGTTGGCCCTTCTTTCTTTTTCAAGACCTCTGCAATTCGTCCTGGCAGGCTGTCAATCAACTCCTGGGCCCAATCCTGACTGGTGGCAGCAGCCCATTCTTGCAGAATCAATGCTTGGAGTTTGTCAGAACTGGTGGGTTTTTGTTTGTCCACCTGTCTTCTCAATGGGATTAAGGTCTGGGGAGTTTCCTGGCCATGGACCCAAAATGTCAATGTTTTGTTCCCTCAGATGCTTAGTTCTCACTTTTGCCTTTTTCCTCAGCTCCAAGTTTTATAGGGAGAGGAGGCAAAAGTCTCTTTGTTGGGTCGACAGGTGGTTTACGTGCCACACTTTTCTGCCCCGGGGCGGCCCTTTGTTTGTAATGTAATGAGCCTCTTTAGCGTGGCTGTCCCATTCGCAAACGAAACAACAAGACTGGGGATACGCGAGCGGTATTCTGTAGGGATTACTGTAATCAAGAGGACTGACTGGGAGACAAAACGCCAGGCAGAAGCGCAGTGGGAGCACAGGCTGAGGGTCCATAGCGGGTACAGCAACGTAACTGGAAAATAAAATAGAGGGAGAAACCAGAAGCAGAAGAGAAAATCGAAAAAATCCAAACCCAAAGTGAGACCAAATGCTGGGCTTACTTGTAAAGAAGCCAACTATGCTAGAGTTCGTTTTAGTTTATAGATTTTTAACAAAGGGATAATGAAACACGGCACAGACCCCCACTTACGTCAACAGAGCACAGATCGCAGTCACATGACCCGTCTCAGTGCGCCACCTAAACAAAAGATGGATGAATGGGGAAGATGGGGGAAATTGCCTTTTCTCATGACCTTTAGGGGGGTCAGAGCACAGGATCGGCGATTGTGCAGCACCCCTGGAGCAATTTTTGAGGTCTTGCTGAAGAGCCCAACAGAGTAGGATCCCTTCTGACGGTAATGGGATTTGAACCGGCAACTTTCCAGATAACAGACGTAAATCCTTAGCCACAGAGCCACATAAAGATTTATAACAACACAGGGCCACTGCTAGTAGATCAGCACTGAGTTTCCAGTTGTAGTTCTTTGCTTTACTTTATTTCTTTTACTTTATTCTACACTCAGAATAGGAGATTGCAATGAAAAGGTACGTGACAGTAAAATTCAAAGGTGATTTTTCATTAGACACACCCAAAAGCATTCAGGACGGACAATCGTTTTTCGTGCGTCACGTTTCTGCCAGCATTTCTCCCCTTGCTGGGCTTTAAAGTTGTGTGTTTTGCCTAATTTTGTATCATTTATTTGTATTAATATTTCTTTTGTTTATTACATATCTTATTCTTTAAATCTATTTGATTATGCCCCATGTGTTTTGTGGGTGGTTCCCCAAGAGGGGGGGCCACCTGCCAGTCACCGCCCTCTCCGGCATTTCCTTGGTTCCTGGCGGCTCATTTCGAATGCGCTAGGGAGTGGAGGGTTTCTCGTGTTCACTGTGCTTTGTGCTCCTGCTTTTTGTGATTTTTCTGGATTTTTGAACCTGTGCTCTGTTTTTGACTTTGCCTTTGAATTCTGTATTGGGGACTTGGCTTGCAGTGGATTGCCTTGCCTTCTCAGGCAATTCCTTTGTGCTCGTAGGAGCTTCACACATTGTTAAAATAAACCTTTCATTTAATAAAGATTTTTTCAAGGGCCTTTTTTGTATCTATTTGGGGTTTTGATGGTATTTTCCCCACTAGAGGGCAACCTTTGAAGTGCCTTTGGGATACTGGAGTCCCAACATCATGAACATGGGAGTCCCAATAAGCTGTTCCTATAATGCCCACTAGAGGGGGGGGGGGGGGATATCACCATCAAGCCCAGATTTATTTCGTGAAAAATTTTTCAATACATGAAGCTCCGTAGAACACACAAGGCAAAAATAGGAGTTGCTGGTTAGGGGTGATCCCAGGGTGAGCAAGTCCCAAAACAGAACTCCAAGGCAAAGTCAAAAAACAGAGCAAACAGGTCAAACATTTTCAATAATTAAGGAAAAGCTCAGAAGAAGGTACAAGAACTCACCAACACCAGAGCGCATTCACAATGAACCGCCAGGAATTGTGGGGCAGAGGGCGGTTACTGGCAGTGATTGGCAGGTAGACCCGCCTCTTGGGCACCCAGAAAACACATGGGACACAATCCAGGCGGTTTACATGAATAAACAAAATCAAAAACAAAGAGTAACGCACATAAACAGCATAACTGAAAGAATCAAAAATGAACAAAAAGAGACACAAAACATGAATCTGGGCAAGAGGAGGAACCCCAGCTGAGAGATGACATCTTCACCATCAAGAAACGTCTGTTAGAGCTGTACCAGAACTATTTGGAGAAAAAAGGATCAACTGACAATCAGAACAGAACCAGTAGAGAGAGACCAACGCTGGTCAAAAGAGACCCCTAAAATACACAGGAAGGCTGACGAAACTCACCCGTCGCCAATATTGCACTTCTCAACGCACTCCTGGGCCCGGGAATAATGTCTGCATGCAAAACACATGGAGGGACCAGGACCCCAGCATCCATCGCTCGTACACAGGGGATGACAGGAGTGATTTCTTTTGGCTGAAAGAAAATGAAAATCAAAAAAAAAAAATCAATCTGTCCATCCACCATTCATCCTGCTTCATTAGACTTAAGAGTTGTGGGGACGAGGACCTAGTGGTGGCTACAGTGGCCCTCCACCTGCCCCCCTCATTGGCCCAAGTGGCCTCTTCTCCTGTTCAGACTTCACTGAGCACAACTGCAGTGAAAAAGCAATGAAAAGCAAAGTGCTCCGTTAAAGGTGGGTGGGCTTCTGGTGGTTAGTGATGTCGATCAGAGAAATCTGCCACAGTTGTTTTTTTCCCCATAAAGAATTTGTTGGCTTCACCAGCGACCATGATGGCCAGATTTTTTTCTTCCCTGGAAATTCGCTGTGCGGATTATCCCAGCACCCCACGATGTTTTGAGAGGCCAGTAGTGACATCACAGAGCTGTAGCTGTCATGTTGGCTTGGGGATGTCACTACCCGATCTGCACAACCTGCCCAATTTGTGTCGCACGTGCGCAGAACTTTCACACACACTTTATGGCATTGCCTGATCTGCTTCAGACATTCACTCGGAAACTCTTCACTGTCAAGTCTGTTAATGTTAAAAAACAAAAAAAAACACAACATCATTGTTGTCTTGATGTTCGATATGACCTGACGTGCTTTTTTCAGCATATAGGAAAAAGAAAAAAAAATCGCCAAAGTCACCCGCATGATTGTAAAATAAAAGTCAGAAACACGAATCTCGATGAACCCGTCGGCACAATGCCACTTGGCCGCCTCTTTAACAGGACTTTATGCCGCTGGGCATCTCATTGACTAGTCAGGGCCGGATTAAGACTTTTAGAGGCCCTAAGCGCTTGAAAGATTTTGGTGCCCCCATAAATATACAGTGGGTATAGAAAAGACCCCCCCCCCTTCGAAATGTTCTCAATTTTTTCCCTTTACAGCCTTAAATGTAAACACACAAACTAATATTTCTTCCCAGCTTTACTTACTCAATGCACTCTCTAACATCCAAGTGAAAGAACTCACAGCTACAGTTCAGAAGAATTATAAAAAAATCAAAAACAAGAAATCCTGAGATTAATAAAGGACCCCCCCCCACACCTCCTAAACTCCATCAGGTGTCAGTGCTCCCCATTTCCATTGCAGTTACTGGCTTCCTCCCACCTGTGATCAGTTGTAATGAGTGTAATTAGTGAAGCTGTTCCTGGTCCATTCGTTCCCTTGCTTGGCAGTGCCACTGACAGCACACAACTGACTATGGGGGGCAAACCACTTTAAGAAGATCTCAGGGATGGAGTTGTGGATGGACATAAGGCAGGAGATGGAGACCAAAACATCTCAAAGGCTTTATCAATCCCAAGGAGCCCAGTAAAGTCCATCATAAAGAAGTGTTAGGTACAACCAGGACCCACCAAACTGGATGGAAGAGCAAGGAGGAAACTGGTAAGTGAGACTACCAAGAGGACAATGCCCACTTTGAAGGTGATACAGGATTTGATGCCACAGACTGGTCATTAATGGTGTGCATGTGACAACAATTTGACAAGAGCTCTACCATTGTGGCTTGTTCGGGAGGGTCGCACTTCTCAACAAAGGCCACATTAAGGCTCGTTTGAGCTTTCCCACAATGCACCTTGAAGATTCTGATGCCAAGTGGAAAAAGGTCTTATGATCCGATGAGACCAAAATCAAACTACTTGGCCTCAAAGCCAAACGGTACACCAATGCAGCTCACCATCCACAACACACCATACCTACAGTAAAGCATGGAGGGGGCAGCATCCTGTTGTGGGGGGCCTGGGGCTCTCGTTAGGGTCGAAGGAAAAATGGATGGGGCAAAATACCATCAAATTCTTGAGGAAAACCTGCTACCCTCTGCCAGAAAGTTGAAGACGGGCAGAATGTTCACCTGTCAACACGACAACAACCTGAAGCACACAGCAAAACGGACCATACAGTGGCTGAAGGAGACAAAAGTGAATGTCCTGGTGTGGCCAGTCGGAGCTCAGAGCTAAATCACACTGAAAATCTGAGGAAAGATCTGAAGATAGCAGACCACCAACACTCACCATCCAATGTGACCAAACTTGAAGAGTTAAACTGTAAAGAAGAATGGGGGGCAAATATCACACAATCTAGGAGTGCAAAGCTGAGAGAGAAGAATCACAACAGACTCAAGGCTGTCATTAAAGCAAAAGGGGGGTCAACAGAATGACATTGACATTGGGGGGGGGGGTCCTTTATTAATCTCAGTAGGTCTTGTTTTTGATTTTTTATAATTCTTCTGAACTGTAGCTGTAAGATCTTTCACTTGGATGTTAGAGACTGCATTGAGTAAGTAAAGCTGGGAAGAAATATTAGTTTGCGTGTTTTCATTTAAGGCTGTAAAGCAAAAAAATAGGAATATTTCAAAGGGGGGGGATTCTTTTCTATACCCACTGTATCTGATTCAAAATATAAACAATAATGAACTGTAAAATATACTTCATAAAATTCACAGCGCCACAACCCATTTTTATTTATATGCGGCTCTTTCTATCGTTAGCACCGCAATAAGTACACTAAACCGCTGGGGCGTCTGTGGAGAAAGCATCAGCAGGGCATCTTAATACATAATTCGCCTGCCTCCTCACTCACTCACTCACTCACGTCTGAAGCCGAATGGCAGTCGCCTTCTGCGCAGCTGCCTGGAAAGCCTTACGAGACCGAAATCCAACCTCAACATCGCGGCAGGCGGCATATTTAGCCTACGCATTATACAACTGTCTTCAACAGGTACATTCATGACTTAAACATTTCAAAGTTCGTCTCACTTCCAACTTATACAAATGCCTCTAAAGAGAAAATTTGCTTCATCGTGGCAGGTGGCGGATTTAGCCTACACATTTCGGGATTATTATTCTGAAATCCCAAATCCTTCCGCCCAGGCGTAGGATATTAGCCCCGATCACAGCCAACCCTCACACTCAAAATAATACGTAAGAACATATTATTATTAAGTACTTTCAGCGGGCGAGTGATGTGAATGTGCAAGTTAAACTGCATTTTGCACCCCGACAGCACACTCGTGCACACCCACGCCGTGTTATCCATCTAAGAAATTGTGACAGAAAATAATGGGGCTGCTGGGTTGTTGCTTTGCACATCCCAAATTTGCCAGATCTCGCTCCATGTGACTTTTTTTGTTTTCTTCCCGAATTTAAAAATCAAGAATGAAGGCCGGACAATTTGTTACTGTGTTATAAAGGAGGCGCTAGACACGGTAACTAAAAGACAAGTACAGGGAATGATTCCAGGAATGGAAGAAGCGCCGAGACCCAACAAGTATCATGTCACAAGGGGTGTATTTTGAAGGGGACTAAAGTGGAACGGCATAAAATTCTTTTTAACAATTCCAGGAATTCTTGGGTTCACCCCTCATATGTTGGCATCATCTGCTTTCGATTGTTGGTAAATGAATGAATGGCTTTTATTCTGGGCTCATTTTCTGACTTTTGAGTTTCATTCATGCATTTCATTTTGATTGTCGATGTCTGTTTTTCTTTTGTCCTGTTTCAGCTTTATCTGTCCACTTAGTTATGTGCTTCACTTTCTGGTCACTAATTAAAGGCCCTCATGGTCTGTCTGTTCCATCTCCTGGCGGAACACAAACAAGTCCAGGGGTCTTTTTTTTTCCTCCAATAAGAGCTACTTTTACAAAATGAAGATGCATCTTTTTTAACGTTTATTCTCATCGCTGATTTCAACCCAAACAAACTGAATAAGTTTGTTTTGTCTGAACATTTACAAAATGTTGGTGTCCACAACTCAAGTTTTGCATTAAAACATCACAAAAAATATTGAGTTCACTGGTAAGTGCATTTTGTATGTTTGTATGCATTTTCTAACGTATCTCACGCTATTGAACTAAAACATGAAGGTTGTCAAAAATAAACAATGCCATTCCAAATCCACAGACTTCTTCATTTGTCATTGTGTTCCATGTCACTGTGTCACTTTATTCACAGGTCCAGTCGCATGTGTGATGTGTTTTTTAGTTAGTCAGATGACTGGCACTGAGGTGTATGGTGGAGTGGAGCCCCTGACTGTTCACTCTTAAGGAGTCATTTAAATGTTTGTCTGTCAGTCTTGTTCTGAACTTTGATTTCATGACATTCATGTCAGACTCACAGAGGTATGGAGACCCAAACAAAGCAGACATTTTCAGAGCCCATTGGTGAAGATCCTTATAGTTATCTGGCTCTACTAAGCTCCAGCAATGCTGACAATGCTGTTGAGACTTTAACTGCGCATTATTTTGAAGGTTTACTAATACTGCATATCTACAGTTAGGTCCATAAATATTTGGACAGAGACAACTTTTTTCTAATTTTGCTTCTGTACATGACCACAATGAATTTTAAATGAAACAACTCAGATGCAGTTGAAGTGTAGACTTTCAGCTTTAATTCAGTGGGGTGAACAAAACGATTGCATAAAAATGTGAGGCAACTAAAGCATTTTGTGAACACAATCCCTTCATTTCAGGGGCTCAAAAGTAATTGGACAAATGAAATAACTGGAAATCAAATGTTCATTTCTAATACTTGGTTGAAAACCCTTTGCTGGCAATGACAGCCTGAAGTCCTGAACTCCTGGACATCACCAGATGTTGGGTTTCCTCCTTTTTAATGCTCTGCCAGGCCTTTACAGCAGCGGCTTTCAGTTGCTGTTTGTTTGTGGGCCTTTCTGTCTGAAGTTTAGTCTTCAACAAGTGAAATGCCTGCTCAGTTGGGTTAAGATCAGGTGACTGACTTGGCCATTCAAGAATTTTCCACTTCTTTGCTTTAATAAACTCCTGGGGTGCTTTGGCTGTATGTTTTGGGTCATTGTCCATCTGTATCATGAATCAATTTGACTGCTGTATTTAGCTGGATTTGAGCAGACAGTACGTCTCTGAACACCTCAGAATTCATTTGGCTGCTTCTGTCCTTTGTCACATCATCAATAAACACAAGTGCCCAATCTACCTGGAAAGGGGTCTCTCTTTGAACTGCCTTTCCCAAGGTTTCTTCCATTTTTCCCTACTAGGTTTTTTTGGGAGTTTTTCCTTGTCTTCTTAGAGAGTCAAGGCTGGGGGGCTGTCAAGAGGCAGGGCCTGTTAAAGCCCATTGCGGCACTTCCTGTGTGATTTTGGGCTATACAAAAATAAACTGTATTGTATTGTATTGTAGTGTCCCAGTGCCACTGGCAGCCATCACACTGCCTCCCTCCACCGTGTTTTACAGGTGATGTGGTATGCTTTGGATAATGAGCTGTTCCACGCCTTCTCCATACTTTTTTCTTGCCATCATTCTGGTAGAGGTTGATCTTGGTTTCATCTGTCCAAAGAATGTTTTTCCAGAACTGTGCTGGCTTTTTTAGATGTTCTTTAGCTCAGTCCAATCTAGCCTTTCTATTCTTGAGGCTTATGAGTGGCTTGCACCTTGCAGTGCACCCTCTGTATTTACTTTCATGCAGTCTTCTCTTTATGGTAGACTTGGATATCGATACGCCCGCCTACCCCCTGGAGAGTGTTGTTCACTTGGTTGGCTGTTGTGAAGTTATTTCTCTTCACCATGGAAATGATTCTGCGATCATCCACCACTGTTGTCTTCCATGGACGTCCAGGTCTTTTTACATTGCTGAGTTCACCAGCGCTTGCTTTCTCTCTCAGGATGTACCAAACTGTAGATTTTGCCACTCGTAATATTGGAGCAATTTCTCAGATGGGTTTTTTCTGTTTTCGTAGCTTAATGATGGCTTCTTTCACCTGCATGGAGAGCTCCTTTGACCGCATGTTGTCTGTTCACAGCAAAATCTTCCACATGCAAGCACCACACCTCAAATCAACTCCAGGTCTTTTATCTGCTTAATTGATAAGGACATAATGACGGACTTGCACACACCTGCCCATGAAATAGCCTTTGAGTCAATTGTCCAATTACTTTTGAGCCCCTGAAATGAAGGGATTGTGATCAAAAAATGCTTTAGTTGCCTCACATTTTTATGCAATCGTTTTGTTCACTCCACTGAATTAAAGCTGAAAGTCTGCACTTCAACTGCATCTGAGTTGTTTCATTTAAAATTCATTGTGGTAATGTACAGAAAAAAAATTATAAAAAAGTTGTCGCTGTCCAAATATTTATGGATCTAACTGTGTATATATATATATATATATAATCTAATGTCTGTATGTCTGTCCGCTTTTCACAACAGAACTACTTAACAGATTTAGATCGTTTTTTTATCTATAATTTGCTAGAACACTCTGGTTGATTTCGTGACTTGTCTCATTTCACTATGTATCATAGTTTGCTTGTGGTTTTGATTTATTTACGTGAACCCGAGAGACACACAGTGGGCCGAGGGGAGGGCCCTTCCTCACTCACTCGCCAGCTATGCCCTTACCCCCACATAAGTAGTTCTCTCATTCGCTAGCTATGTGGGGGTAAGGGCATAGCTGGCGAGTGAGTGAGGAAGGGCCCTCCCCTTGGCCCGCTGCATGTTTCTCGGATTCGTACAAATAAATCGGTACTGCAAATGATACAGAGCGAAATAAGAGAAGTCGCAAAATCCACCGGAATGTTCAAGCAAATTATTGAAAAAAAAACGATCTAAATCCTTTAAGTAGATCTCTCATTCGCTAGCTAACGGATTTAGATCGTTTTTTTTTTTCTATAATTTGCTTGAACATTCCGGTTGATTTTGCGACTTCTCTTATTTCGCTGTGTATCATTTGCAGTACCGATTTATTTGGACAAATCCGAAAAACATGCAGCGGGCCAAGGGGAGGGCCCTTCCTCACTCACTCACCAGCTTCGGGGTCTGTTCCTTAACTCCGTTTAGCTAGCGAACGAGAGAACAATTGAATTGAACTTTGTTTGATATTTAAAATAAAGTGTTACTTAGGTCTTGATGAGTTTGAGTCTGGATATTCTCTTAAGTGTATTTCATCATCACCCAACCCGCTATATCCTAACACAGGGTCACGGGGGTCGGTTAGCGCCAATCCCAGCCAGCAGAGGGCGCAAGGCAGGAACAAATACCCAGGCAGGGTGCCAGCCCACCGCATCTCTTAAGTGTATGCCACATTGAAAATATAGATTGCAATTCAGAGTGTGGATCGTGAAATGATTTTTTTGGAAAGATCGCCCACCCCTAATTTGAATAATCAAGTTTTCAAATTAATGTAGGATTCATTAACCCTTTGGCAAGCTACTGTACTTGGAAAGGGGTTGCAAGCAAGCGACGTGTCGAAGACCCCTGAACTAGACAATTACCAATTCCCTAACTAAAAAAAAAATCAGCAAGTACAAGTAAATGCTTTCAAAGTTATTCCGCCGCCATCTTACATAGTGAAGTGTGATGACACAGTACATCGCGTGGCTTCTGCCCATTGAGTGGCAGTGAGTTAGTCACCGTAAACTAGATGACTGTGACCGTGACTCCCACCAACGCACTCCAGCACACTAAGACTCAATTTCCATGGCTTTCGATCAGAAAGCGCTCTGCACATTCACTTACCGCATTCTGTCAAATTTGCATTGTTTTGTGACTTGACATCTTGCTTTTGCAGCTTGAACAGTTTTTTCCATTGCAGTGTATTAGCCAAGCAAAGATTGGGGTTCTTTTTAATGACCACATCGCCATCACTGATTTCCTTTAGTGATCGCAGTCCAAGGAAAGAGAGGTCGGTATTCACTACTCCAAAACTGATGGTTCCACTGTGAAGAAAGCAAAGAAAATGCCAGTCTAGGACATTTATCAGACTGAACTGTTTTAAGGTAGAAGAGATTGAACCGTTAGGGTCAGGTGACCATAATGTAACACTGTTGGTATTTTGGCAGAGTGCACATTTACAAACTGCAAGTTGGACCTTAGTGGGGCAAATTCTGGGCAGATGCAGCAAAGTCTAAAAGGGATAAATTGGGAAAGGCTTTCAAGTGCAGAAATGGCTGAGGAGGAGTGGATTGGGTTCAAAAAAAGCTCTACATCTAATTCAGGATAAGATGCGGTAAAAAATTAAAGATAAATCTGCAGTGGATAAATAAGGAGACTGAAAAGAAGCGGCAAATGCATAAACAGACAAATAAAGCATTGAAGATGGATGAAGCAGCCACACCACATGAACTTCTGAAGAGGTCATCCACCTAAAGCTAAGCCTGTGTTGGCCCGGCCAGAACTTGGATGGGAGACCAACCAGGAAAAACTTGGTTTGCTACTGGAAGCTGCGTTGGTGTGTCCAGCAGGGGGCGCTTACCTTATTGTGTGTATGTGGCTCCCAATGCCCCAGTGCAGTGACACAGTGCTGTAAAAACGGTGTCACCCTTAGAACTGAGATCCTGATTCTCTGTGGTTGTTGTGATGTGAGATTTTACATATAACTTGATGAATATTTTGTATGTCTTTATTTGTAATTTAGGCAAAGCAATGTAATTTAGTGTTTACCCCCCCCCCCTTAGGAATGGGTCTGTTTGAATTTTATGACAGGATTTGGGGGATGTGTCTTAAACCAGTTTGCCGAGTGTTTCTTTGCTAAAGTCATTTCTACTCCCCCCCGCAAGTAGGCTAAGGTGTACTTTAACATATGGTTTGGGGGCAGGTGTTAAGATGTTCTATTCCCCATTGGTCTGAGGTATGGCTGTTTGGAATTGGCTTGTCTCAGAGGCCTTTAAGTACCATGATGTACTATTGGCTCTAGGGGTTGGACAGAACATCTAGAAATGTACGTGTTTAACCTCACAATCTCTCTCTTACCAACCAACATATGATGAAGAAGTATCTCTCTCTTGCTAACCTGTGATGATGAAGACAACACAACGAAGAGCACAGCTCAGCAGCCATTTTGAACAGACATGTGGCTGAAAGCTGAGCGCCAATGATGCTTAACTAGAGACATTTAAGTAACTACAAGTCTGTGTGCCGCCTGAACTACATTTCACCATTTAATCAGGTTGTATGGTTGCCAATATTCAAATGTACTTTGCATTTTGTTATTATTTATGAATATTATCAATAATACGGGTGCTGGTCATAAAATCAGAATATCATGACAAAGTTGATTTATTTCAGTAATTCCATTCAAAAAGTGAAACTTGTATATTAGATTCATTCATTACACACAGACTGATGTATTTCAAATGTTTATTTCTTTTAATGTTGATGATAACTGACAACTAATGAAAGTCCCAAATTCAGTATCTCGGAAATTAGAATATTGTGAAAAGAAAGGTTCAATATTGAAGACACCTGGTGCCACACTCTAATCAGCAAATTAACTCAAAAGCCTTTAAATGGTCTCTCAGTCGAGTTCTGTAGGTTACACAATCATGGGGAAGACTGCTGACTTGACAGTTGTCCAAATGACGACCATTGACACCTTGCACAAGGAGGGCGAGACACAAAAGGTCATTGCTAAAGAGGCTGGCTGTTTACAGAGCTCTGTGTCCAAGCACATTAATAGAGAGGCGAAGGGAAGGACAAGATGTGGTAGAAAAAAGTGGACAATCAATAGGGATAACCGCACCCTGGAGAGGATTGGGAAACAAAACCCATTGAAAAATGTGGGGGAGATTCACAAAGAGTGGACTGCAGCTGGAGTCAGTGCTTCAAGAACCACCACACACAGACGTATGCAAGACATGGGTTTCAGCTGTCGCATTCCTTGTGTCAAGACACTCTTGAACAAGAGACAGCGTCAGAAGCGTCTCACCTGGGCTAAAGACAAAAAGGACTGGACTGCTGCTGAGTGGTCCAAAGTTATGTTCTCTGATGTAAGTAAATTTTGCATTTCCTTTGGAAATCAAGGTCCCAGAGTCTGGAGGAAGAGAGGAGAGGCACAGAATCCATGTTGCTTGAAGTCCAGTGTAAAGTTTTCAAAGTCAGTGATGGTTTGGGGTGCCATGTCATCTGCTGGTGTTGGTCCATTGTATTTCTGAGGTCCAAGGTCAACGCAGCCGTCTACTAGGAAGTTTTAGAGCACTTCATGCTTCCTGCTGCTGACGAACTTTATGGAGATGCAGATTTCATTTTCCAACAGGACCTGGCACCTGCACACAGTGCCAAAGCTACCAGTACCTGGTTTAAGGACCATGGTATCCCTGTTCTTGATTGGCCAGCAAACTTGCCTGACCTTAACCCCATAGAAAATCTATGGGGTATTGTGCAATATGCCAGACCCAACAATTCAGAAGAGCTGAAGGCCACTATCAGAGCAACATGGGCTCTCATAACACCTGAGCAGTGCCACAGACTGATCGACTCCATGCCACGCCGCATTGCTGCAGTAATCCAGGCCAAAGGAGCCCCAACTAAATATTGAGTGCTGTACATGCTCATACTTTTCATGTTCATACCTTTCAGTTAGCCAACATTTCTAAAAATCCTTTTTTTGCATTGGTCTTAATTGATATTCTAATTTTCCGAGATACTGAATTTGGGACTTTCATTAGTTGTCAGTTATAATCATCAACATTAAAAGAAATAAACATTTGAAATACATTAGTGTGTGTGTAATGAATTAATCTAATATACAAGTTTCACTTTTTGAATGGAATTACTGAAATAAATCAACTTTGTCATGATATTCTAATTTTATGACCAGCACCTGTACTTTGTTTAAACTGTAACTTAACTTCTGCTTGTCTTTTTACTACATTTAATTGCCTGAGATTATAGATATAGAAGGGAAGGTGGGGATACGTTATATACAATAATACCTTATAAACAGTGGTAAGTCTGTGAGATCAGGCATTCTGACAGGGAAAGTAGAGCAATACACAGTATATTACTCTACCAAGACAAAACAGTGGTCATTAAAGATCCCTGGGCATCTTTCGTAAAGAGTAGGGGATATTCCGATGTCCAGTCTAAATTGCCCCCCATGGCCTAGTCATTCTGGCCCACTAGCCATCCCCTGTCTGTAATGATCTCTCATTCCCACCACCTAACAGCTAAAGTGTGGTGAGAGTAGTGGAGCAAAAATGGCTGCCATCACATCATCCAGGTGGATGCTACACATTAGTGGTGGATGAAGTGGCTTCCCACTCCCTACATAAAGCACTATGTACATGTAAAGAATTATTATTATTGTTGTTATTATCGTTTCATTAACCCTTTAAACTCCTGCCTCATTTTTGTCCATTTTCTGCTACTTTCTGATTTTACTGGCCATAACATTATCATCCTTCACTCAATATTTATGTTCTGCCCCTCAAAATGAGATACGCAGTATATACAGTAAATGTAAAGAATTATTATTTTATTATTTATTATAACACCACTGCCAACCATAGGGTGTATTGAGAGCTTCCGAGCAACTGTTAAAAATGGTTGTAGGGAAGCTAAAGGGCAGTCCGAGAGAAATACTAAATAGACGGGGCAGTTTAACTCTTTCAGGGCGGATGTCCACTTTCGTAAACATTAGGGGTTCAGTGTGACAATCAACTGTAAACGGTGACAAAGATCGCCATTACATTTCAGTTTGCTTCAGTTAGCTTTGTTGGTCTGACTGAGATTCCCTGCACTCGCGTGAGTAGTGAAGAGCAAACGACGGCAAAAATGGCATTGACATCTGGGGAGAGAGCAAATGCACAAAGCAAAGTACACCGTGGATGAAGATTTGCACATCATCTCTGAATTGGACTTTGACTTGTCAGACTCCGATTTTGATCCAAGTGATCTGGAGCTGGAGATCGGGGTACTGGCATCAGCAGACTGTGGTGCTGAACACGTTTGTGTAGCTGACCTGCCAACGGTAATGTTCACCTGGGACGACTGCCACTTACAATAACAAGAAGTACAAAGTAGATTGTGAGCGTGACTGCCGCTGCACCCCTTGCCATGCGAAGATAGCCTGGCAGCCGCCTGTGAGAGAAGCTTTAGCCACAAGAGACGGTGAACTGGTGGCCACAGCATGCAGTGACGGATGTTTTATGATTTATGTGCGAAATCACCGCTTTGTGCGCTTTTACTTTATGGAAAAAATATTTAGCCCTAAATGAGTTAATAAGCTTGTTATCCTAATAGCTTTGACAAAGACACGTCCATCGATGTGAATAACTTACTGCTGCTTCGTTCTTCCACGAATGATTTCCAGATTTTCAAAAGGAATAAGGCTGGGCATTTTTATATGCCATTGTTGAATAAGAAGAAATCCTTAAAAGATTGAAAAAGAAAAAAACAGGCAGTTAGAAGATAAGCTGAATGAAAGTCTCTCTTTTGTTATTTCATGCTTTGCTTATTTAAGCGGAGAGTTCCTTTTACTCACCTGTAATTTCTTTCACCGTCCTGAACACTTCTAGTTTGGAAATGTTCAATGGAGGTGTCCTGGTGAAGCCGTCGCTAAAACAGATCAGCAGAAAGAGACTCAGCGCAAACAGTCGGCCAACAGCCCGCGATATAAAAAGGACAAGCCGCCGCGTGGCTTACCCGGCAAAGGTGACCGGCAAGATGGAGACGTCACCGTTGATTTTTGTGCAGTTCTGGAAGGAGTCGATGTTACTCGCGTTAATGGATAAGACGTTGGTGAGCTCGCCCATCCCCAGTCCATTGCAGGCTGGAAGAAAAATCAATAGAAGTCATTAGTAAAAGCTGATGCTTCATGAAATAATTCAGAATTCAAGGAACAAAAGCCACTCTTCTTATATATAAACGTCTACCAGCAAACCCGCGATTCTCGAAAGAATCAAAAATCCAAGAATGGCAATCACTTTCTGTTCCGATATTTGGAGGGAAGAAAAATCATGGAGGGTGGGTGCGTCCTGGGAAAGTTTAAATTTAATTAAATAAATATATTTGTACTAAAGCGTTTTCTTTTTGGAGCCGTGACTCATCTGGTTCTGGTGTTTCAGAAGCACGTTGTAGGCGCCTGCATTCATTGTTTTATCCATGCGGTCTCGTTTTTGTTTTTCTATGGCTGTGTCGTTAGCTAGAAGTTGTTTGCTGACGGTGGCGGATTCACGTGCTGAAGTGACCATGGTGGCGGATCCGGGCTTGGAGGGCTACATTACTAAACGAAGGTGGTATATGCAGTGGTGTGCGCGGTTTGGGCAGCAGTTGTACTGTGTACAGCTTGCTTGTGGACTCTGGCATCTGTGCATATATATAAGGTGACCAGAATTTTTTGGGCCAATCCGGGGATATGGAGGGGGGGATTTAGAATCTACAGATCACGAGTAGGGACTCTAAACAATACAGAGTACAAAGCGAAAGCTTATCACGTGATTTCTCGCCAAAGTTGCGGTAAAGCATAACCTCCGTCAAAACACCGCGCACGCACGCCGAGTTCAAATTATCGTGGTGATGAGATACATTCAAAAAAGTGAACCAGCTGAAATTGGGGACGAAATCTTAAACCGGGGACAAAACGGGGACATGTTTCTGAGTAGGGACAGTTGTCCGAAAAAGGGGACTGTCCCCGGAAAATGGGGACGGATGATCACCTTAATATATACAACCTTTCACGTCTATCTATCTATCTATCTATCTATCTATCTATCTATCTATCTATCTATCTATCTATCTATCTATCATATAGTGCATTTCACATCTGTCTATATATTTATTATATAGTGCCTTTTATATCTATCTATTAAATATGCAGACCGCGTCACATTATTAATATCCATCCATCCATTATCCAACCCGCTATATCCTAACACAGGGTCACGGGGGTCTGCTGAAGCCAATCCCAGCCAGCACAGGGTGCAAGGCAGGAACAAACCCTAGGCAGAGCGCCAATCCACCACAGGACAGACACACACCAAGCACACACTAGGGACAATTTAGGATGGCCAATGCACCTAACCTGCATGTCTTTGGGCCGTGGGAGGAAACCGGAGCATCCGGAGGAAATCCATGCAGACATGGGGAGAACATGCAAACTCCATGCAGGGAGGACCCGGGAAGTGAACCCAGGCCTCCTTACTGCGAGGCAGCAGCGCTACCACTGCGCCACCCCACACATTATTAATATGTGCCTCGCATTTTAAGGTACCATCGAGAACAACACCTAAGCTCTTAACCTGGGAAGAAGAAGAGATTAGAGAATCACCAACAGTCAATGAAATATGCGGGCAAAAGAAGGATGAGAATGGAAGTCTGGAAGGGGGTGTAGATGGATGAAGTAAAAGAAGAACTGAAGGAAAAGGGCCTGACAGGCGAGGAGGTGCAGGACCGAGCTGTGTGTTGAATGCTGATGAAGCACATGGACACCAAAGATGAAGAAGTTGTTCATTTTTTCTTTTTCATCTGACTACAGAACGCTCCTCAAAATGGTCAGATCAGAAACTTCTGTCTGGCTTTTTGATGTCAGTCTTGGAGAAGGGGCTTATTTCTTGATGGCTGCGCTGAACGATGGCAATAGTAAAATGGAGAAGGTTGATCAGGGACATGGACACCCTACAGAAGTGGGCAAAGATGAAGAAGGCACCAGCTTCTTTAACTCTTTCAGGGCAGATGTCGACTTTTGTCAAAAGGAGGGATTAATAGTGGTACTCACTTGTAGACGGTGTCCAAACCTGCTGTTATGTTATAGTTGGACTCTCTTTGCTTCATTGGTTTGACCGAGATCCCCTGCACTCACATGAGTAGCGAGGAGCAAACAACGGGAAAAATGGCATCGACATCTGGCGGGAGATCGAAGCGAATGCATAAAGCAAAATACTCAATGGAGGGCGTTTTGCGTATTATCACTGAATTTTGATGAAAATAATCAAAAACAAACGTGAAGTAGCACATGAGCTGATCCTGGTGCTGAACCCTGTCGTGTAGCTGACGGGGCCATGTTCACCCAGGAGGACCTCCACTCACCATGACAAGAGGTACAAACCAGATTGTGACGCACTGTGACTCCTGCTGCCCCCCCTGACCCTGTGAAGACGGCCTGGCAGTCAGCCTGCCACGCATTCTTGCCAGCTGTCATGCCGCCTGTGAGCAGCTTGAGCCGCTAGACACTGGGAACTGGCGGCCACGGAACACAGCAGCAACAGCCGTTTTATGTTGATTTCTGTGTGAAGTCATTGCTTTGTGTGCTTTTCAGAAAACGGGGTGTTCTTGGAAAAAATATTCAGCCCTCAAAAACTTAGAGAGCAGGACGTCTTTACTTCATATAGTGCCTTTCTGTAATGAACACCCCACTCCAGGACACTTTATTTAAGGCGTTTATGTCTGTTTATTTTTTTTTAACATGGCACACAGACATGTGAAGGGGTCTCGCTCAGGGTCACAGTCCCATCCATGGCTTATCCACTCAGACCTGATGGACCACCTGCATCTGCAGGTCTTTCTGTTCCCACCGACCACGTTTTCATATGGACTCCTAACCCTAGTTAAGTAAGCTGTGAATTCACAGTTTTCAAGACCCCCAAATTCACTTTCGGCAGATGGAGAAAGAAAAGCAGCAAACCTTTTGGGCAGGGTCCTTCACACTTCTTGCATTTCCGGACTCCGTCTTCGTCCACTTCGAAAGTGTCAGCGTTGCAGGTCCGTACACAAGATCCATGGTCCGTTACCACGTAATTGTCTGAAAGAGACGGAAAAAAACAAAAAAACAAAATGAGGGGTGTAGTGGTGGCCCACCACAGTCCACTCTCTGAGATGAGCAGAGCAGAATACATTTGTGGTTTTGTGGAGATGTCATTCCTGCAGCCAGCCATGTTACTTTTAAAAACTAGGGGGCTCTGCAAACACCCGAGAGGGCAATACGCACTAGTCACTTCATGGCTTGGCTGCGCGCGTATGTACAATTTAAACAGATTGTTATTTTCATGGAAATTGTTACGTATGCATGATAGAACTAACTATTTTACATTTCAGTGAGTTATTAACCATAGTAAAAAATAGTAAAACGTAATAAATTGAAAGAAAATGATGTTTCATGTTGCATAAGATGTTTTCGTCGTGTTATACATTTTCGTTCTGTTTGGCTTGCAATTACTTTATAAACTTACACTATTACTGTAAAACAGTTTTTTTAATTTACTTTTTGTTAATATTGCATTGAATTTTGGTTCCGTGTTTGGACTTTCATCGTGACAACTCAATGTATAACTGCCTGTGAGTGAATTTCGTTTCTTTCTCTCTAATAAGTAAATCGACTTTTTCGAATGTTTGTCCCTGTGATTTGTTAATTGTCATAGCAAAAGCTATTCTAATGGGAAACTGTAAATGTTTAAATAAGAATGGCATATCAAGATCTCCTTTGGTGTCTTATGTTATCCCCTGAAGATGTACATTACCTTTCTTGTCACCTGTTCAAATTTTACATGGAAGGAATTATTAAGGATAAGATGGAGCAACACCTGGCAAGGACAGGAGTTATTAGGAACAGTCAGCATGGGGGCAGAAGAGGAGGTCGTGTTTTACTAACATGCTGGAATTCTATGAGGAGGCAACAAAAGGATACGACCAGAGTGGAGCAGATGAGATTATTGATTATCTGGACTGTCAGAAAGCATTTCATAAGGTGCCACATGAGAGGGTGGGCATCAAACTAAAAGAAGTGGCAGTTCAGGGTGATGTTTTTAGGTGGATGTGAGGAACATCGTCAAAATTGGCCGATGTTAAGAGTGGTGACCAGCAGGGGGCAGTGTGGGGGCCGCTGCTATTTTTAATATATATATATATATATATATATATATATATATATATATATTTAGATAGGAATATAAGTAACAAGCTGGTTAAGTTGGCAGATGAAACCAAGATAGGTGGCTTAGCAGATAATTTAGAATCCATTATATCATCACAGAAGGACTTGGATAGCAGGCAGGCTTGGGCAGATTTGTGGCAGATGACATTTAATGTCAGTAAATGAAAAGAATTACACAGAAGCAGTAAAAATGTGAGGATTGAATACACAATGGGCAGTCTGAAAATCGAGAGTCCACTTTATGAGAAGGATTTAGGAGTTGTAGTGGACTATTGGCTATTGACTTCCCAACAGCGTTCAAATAGATAGATAGATAGATAGATAGATAGATAGATAGATAGATAGATAGATAGATAGATAGATAGATAGATAGATAGATAGATAGATAGATAGATAGATAGATGTGAAAGACACAATATGATAGATAGATAGATAGATAGATAGATAGATAGATAGATAGATAGATAGATAGATAGATAGATAGATAGATAGATAGATAGATAGATAGATAGATAGATAGATAGAGAGATAGACAGTGTGACGAACGGTCGGGTCCCATGCCTGGCCGGGACGCCCCTGCTACTTATGTTCCGGGGGAGCAACCATGGGCAGTCCGATACCTCCCCCCGGGACGCTTGGTGGCAGCCTCCCTGGCCGATGGTGATTCCCCAACCTCCCACAGGGCTCCATGGGAGATGGAGTCCTCCACAGCCTGGTTGGGGCCCGGGGTGGCCGCTAGAGGGGGCTGTCTGGATGCAACAGCCCGGCTGGACGAATCTTCAGCCCCACCTGGAAGTGCAATTAGGACCAGGTGATCAAGCACTTGGAACGCTTCCAGGTGGGCTATAAAAAAGGCCAGTCACCATCACTCGAGGAGCCAGAGTTGGGAGGAAGGAGACAAAGCTGGAGGAGGAGTGGTGGTAAAAGAGAGAAACTGTTGGTGTTGTGGTAATTGTGCTTGTGGACTGTGTATTGCCTGTGGGTCACGGGGAAGACATGCGCCCACGGGTGAAGAAAAATAAAGTCTTTGTACATTTTATACGTGCCTCCGTGTCTATCTGTGTCGGGTCAGGCGCCTATATAGCGCCTTTGTTACAATGTATAGATAGACAGACAGACAGACAGACAGACAGATACTTCATTAATCCCAATGGGAAATTCGCAATTCAGAAGCCATTAAGAAGGCTAACAGAATGTCAGGTTATATAGCGCCTTGATATGTGGAGTACAAGTCACAGGAGGTTCTGCTCAGGCTTTATAACACACTGGTGAGACCTCATCTGGAGTCCTGTGTGCAGTTTTGGTCTTCATATTATGAACTAGACATAGCAGCACTAGAGAAGATCCAAAGAAGAGTGACTCGGCTGATTCAGGGCTACAGGAGATGAGTTAGGAGGAAAGATTAACAGAGCTGAGCCCATCGCTTGCATTAAGTTTAGGTGTTGCTAGGACTGAATACACAATGGGAGGTCTGAAAATCAAAAGTACGCCCTATGAGAAGGACTTAGCAGTCATAGTGGACTCGACACAATCAACTGACAGACAGTGTTCAGAAGCTAACAGAATGTCAGGTTATATAGCGCCTTGATGTGTGGAGTACAAGTCACAGGAGGTTCTGCTCAAGCTTTATAACACACTGGTGAGGCCTCATCTGGAGTCCTGGGTGCAGTTTGGGTCTCCATAAGGACATAACAGCACTAGAGAAGGTCCAGAGAAGAGCAACTACGTTGATTGAGGGGCTACAGGGGATGAGCTATGAACAAAGATTAAGAGCCGAGCCTTTACAGATTAAGTAGAGAAGATTAAGAGGAGACCTGACTGAAGTGTTTAAAATGATGAAGGGGATGAGTCCAGTGGATTGAGACTTATTTTAAAATGAGTTCACCAAGAACACAGGGACACAGTTGGAAACTTGTGAAGGGTAAATTTCTCACAAACATTAGAAGTTTTTCTTTACACAGACAGCCATAGACACTTGGAATAAGCGACCAAGTAGTGTGATAGACAGTAAGACTTTAAGGACTTTCAAAACTCGGCTTGATGTTATTTTAAAAGAATGAAGTGGACAGGACTAGCGAGCTTTGTTGGGCTGAATGGCCTGTTCTCTTCTAGAGTCTTTTAATGTTCTAATGTCAGAATTGTTCGACCAATTTTGAATACAACTAATCTTGTCCCATCGCATAGCCCATCACTCAGACATCGATTATGCAATAACATTACGACACATCCTTCTGTCTACAGTAATTCGGCCGGAGGAAGATCAGATGGTGTTAATGGTTGTAGATATTCTTCATGATATTGTAAGTTGATGTTTTCATCTTCCGCACCATCACCACCAACTGTTTCAGCAGAGTCTATTGATACGCATTTAACCAATTTACCGTGTAACCGATTGACAATTTTCGCATTAATTTATTTGACTTCATCGTTTCTCGGTGCTAGGATTTCTTCTGTTGATAACTCTTTGGGATGAAATTCTTCAATAAGATTTGGACATAATACGTCTTCTTTAATTGGGAACTTAAAGTGAGGAAAACGTAAAGATTTATAAGAGCTGAGAGCGCAGGAACTGCGTCTGACAAAAGCATTCACACCAATGAGAGGTGAGAGGACCGCAGGTGTGGGCCGTGAATCGGAAATCGGACTTGAGAAAATCTCTTGGTAACAGTCTCGTCTCGAGATTTTCTTTTAGAATAGAGAGATAACGTTCCCCCTACTGCTTGGGAGACTCCAGCTCCATGCTTGTTTTTAGATTCATGGTGGCTGATAATGATGTGTAAACTTTTGTTTTCTGCAGTTTAATGATGTCGGAGAGTTTTGCCAAAGGAGAACTCCATTGGTGGACTCGCGTGTGTAAATGGAAGTTTATCAAAACCAGGATTCTGCCTTCACCGGTTTACTCACCTTATCCCGGTTGTGTGTGTGCGTGTGAACAAACACACTGAATGTTACATACATCAATTAGGCAGCTGAGGCACTAGCTCTGGACTATAAGAAATCATTCATTCATTGCGAAGGACACCCCGTTTTCAAATTTCTATAGACTCACGTGGACAATTCTTCACGCAGGTGGCCCCAAAATTATACTTCCCGTCAGGGTTAACCTCCAGCTGGTGGGTGTTGGGGTTGTAGAGCATCAGCTGCGGACAGGAATGTTTGCAGGTACCTTCATCCTGGAAATCCCGGCAGGCCTGTGGATTTACAAAAAGAACATAAAACAATATTTGCGCTGGAAAAATGAAAAAGCTCTCAAGAAGGTTCATCTTCATGTTAATAATGAACAAGAAGGCCTGGCATGGACCCATCCTGCACTTGCCCTTCATCTTGTGGCTGGTGAGCGCACATGGGGGCACCACACAGGCTGGTGTGGCCGAGACCAGCTGGGCTTTGTGGTCCACCAGTAAACTCCACTACTGGGCCTGGCTTAAACATCCAGGAGAGGTCATTTAGGGTTATTGTGCACCTCTCATGAGAGGACGTCAATCTGACAGGCACAGTCCTATCAGGAACACAGCAAGTAGGCAACAGGGCTCCAGGACTTAGGACTTCATTATCATTTAATCTTAAGAGCTTCTTTGTGAATTCTGTTCATTAGCTATGGTAAACCTGCAATTACCTGTTTAAATTAAAGTATCTGTTATATAGTGTCTTTCAGAGCGGTCTGTCTATTTTTTATCTATCACATCATACATATTACTCAGTGTTCTTTTCACATTTATCTATATCTATCTATCTATTATATAGTGCCTTGCACATCTATCTATGCACGTTGGAGGTTAATCTTACAGGCTCATCTACGGTATGTAATACCACTCCAGGGCGAGAGGGGGCGCTATCGCTAACTGCATCCTCCTCCACAGTCCAGAGAAAACACTGATTGAAGTTAACTGACTCTGCCCCTTCTGGTTTGGGCTCCATAACGTTAGAGTGCTCCAGGAGGAGAGTTGAACTATGACAGCCCTAGCAACCTGCAGGATGGAGCTCTGTGCAACCTGGAGACTTAGAGCCATAAGCACCGTATTGTGTTTAGCTTGGGAGTGATAGTTTTCATGTAGCATGCCATAGAGCATTTGATTTTTGTTTGGACCGAAAGGATTAAATGGAGATGACCAACTGAGTCCCAACATTTATTTTTCTATGCGCTGCTTCCTTCTCATGATGACTGACTACCTATCTCTCTCTCTTTACCTATTATAGAGTGCCTTTCCTATTTATCTATTATACAGTGCCTTTCATATATAAATAAAATGCATTATATATCTATTATATAGTGCCTTTTATATCTATTTTTCTATCATATAGTGCCTTTCATATATAAATAAAATATATATCTATTATATAGTGTCTTTCCTATCTATCTATCACATAGTGCCTTTCATATGTAAATAAAATGTATTATTATATATCGACCTATTTTAAAGTGTCTTTCATATCTGTCTATAATATGGCACCTTTAGCATCTATCTATCTATCTATCTATCTATCTATCTATCTATCTATCTATCATATAGTGCCTTTCACATCTATCTATCTATCTATCTATCTATCTATCATATAGTGCCTTTCACATCTATCTATCTATTATACAGTGCCTTTCATATATAAATAAAATGCATTATATATCTATTATATAGTGCCTTTTATATCTATTTTTCTATCATATAGTGCCTTTCATATATAAATAAAATATATTATATATCTATTATATAGTGTCTTTCCTATCTATCTATCACATAGTGCCTTTCATATGTAAATAAAATGTATTATTATATATCGACCTATTTTATAGTGTCTTTCATATCTGTCTATAATATGGCACCTTTAGCATCTATCTATCTATCTATCTATCTATCTATCTATCTATCTATCTATCTATCTATCTATCTATCTATCTATCTATCTATCATATAGTGCCTTTCACATCTATCTATCTATTATATAGTGTCTTTCACATCTATCTATCTATTATATAGTGCATTTCATATCTATCTATCTATCTATCTATCTATCTATCTATCTATCATATGGAGACTTTAGCATCTATCTATCATATAGTGCCTTTCACATTATCTATCTATCTATGTATTATATAGTGCCTTTCACATCTATCTATTATATAGTGTC
Organism: Erpetoichthys calabaricus; assembly: GCF_900747795.2. Taxonomy (NCBI): domain Eukaryota; kingdom Metazoa; phylum Chordata; class Cladistia; order Polypteriformes; family Polypteridae; genus Erpetoichthys; species Erpetoichthys calabaricus. The sequence goes on along the minus strand of NC_041399.2, from coordinate 214,163,546 downwards.
TTTCATATCTATCTATCTATCTATCATATGGCACCTTTAGCATCTATCTATCTATCATATAGTGCCTTTCACATTTATATATCTATGGTGCCTTTCACATCTATCTATTATATAGTGTCTTTCATATCTAACTATCTATCTATCTATTATATAGTGCCTTTCACATTTATCTATCTATAATATGGTGCCTTTAGCATCCATCTATCTATCATTATTATTATTATTATTATTATTATATATTTGATTGATGCCTTTATCCAACGAGATCTGAGATACAATTGGTTTCATTTCTTTGTTTTTTCTAGTTGGAGTACAGACAGGTGAAGTGACTTGCTCGGGATCACACAGATCGAGGGTCACACAGAATCTACTCTATATGGCCTCTCACTCTATTGTTTAGTTTTTTCCATATTATTCTATTTACAGTATATACAGTAGTGTAGTGTATAGTATAGTGTGTTCCATATTATTCTATTTATATAGTGTTGGGTTACAGATTGTAGATTTATGGGCAAAAATGGCAAGCATATCCATTTAATATGAAATCGACAACACAATAAAGTGTGCAGAAAGTGAGGGGGTCTCAGTACTTTATGAATCCACCATAACTGGGCGAGAATCCATGCGTCTGAAAGAAGGAGTGTTATATTCTAAGGGCTGTGACTCCAAAATGCCTATCCCTTGATAAAACATAGCGGGGAGGCCCACTTGATTTTCGAGACACCACAGCGGTCCTTACCAGGCAGTCTGTCGGCTTTGGTCCGGTGCAGCCGGCGGCACAGTGCTCATTACAGCAGTCGCTTGGCATCGGCCCCTTGCATCTTTTCGAGCACTGCTGGGCGCAGGTCAGCTTGGTGACTGTAAAAAAAAAAAACAAAAACAAAAGGACAGGAGTGAGGTAAGCTGGTCAGTCTGGGTGGTCACGCCATGTCACAGCCACAGAGTCCAGCATGTTAATCAAGGCACAGTTTACACAGAACATCTCAGGCACTTTAAAACAAATCCTGCAAAGTGAGAAGAGCTTTCAAAAAAGAATGAAAGGAAGAGAAACGCCTAAACTGCACAAGAGTGTAGTCAACAGTAAAACTCTAAAAGGCATCAACTTTTGGTGGGAGCACCCAAACTGCACCAGCGTTCTCAGAACAATCTGGTAAGTGAGGGGACGTCCAGAGCCTGACTCAGCTTTCCCACCATCATCCCTCAGAGTCCATTAGCCGCTCCTGCTTCTCGTGCTCAACAGGAGTGACCTGCCATTCCTCTCATGGGGCAACCCAACCACTTTGTCTCATCTCCTCTCCTCCACACTGGGTGGATCACTCGCCTCTCTCTTTCTCTCTCTCTTTCATACTTCCTTTCTTTTCTGTTCTACAACAAAAGTGGGAGAGAAATCGAAGAAAAAGCAGGAAAGTAGGCTGAAGTGGTGTGGACATGGGATGAGGAGAGACAATGAACACGTGGCCAAGAATGATGGGATTGGAGCAAGTGAGATGAGAAGAGGCCATTCAGCCCACCAAAGCGCGCCAGTCCTGTCCACATAATCCTTCTAAAATAACAACAAGTCACATTTTGAAGGTCCCTAAAGTCCTGCTGTCCATCACGCTACTTGGTCACTTATTCCAACTGTGTGAAGAAGAACTTCCTAAGGTTTGCGTGAAATTTACCCTTAACAAGTGTGTCCCCATGTTCTTGATGAACTCATTTTAAAGTCACTGTTTTGCAAGGGTCTTGATAAAAACCGAGAGCCAGGCCTTCCACGACCTCTTGGGCACGGCCATCAGCAGTGTGTCTGTCTGAGGAGAGAGTGTCGACCTCGTCATCGAGAGGTTTACTTACCTCAGTGGTGACATCCACGTCTCTGGTGACTCTTCCTATGAAGTCAGTGGACAGTTTTTTTTGGGGGGGTCATGAGGTCGGTGGAAAGGGGTGTGTGGCGCTCCTGATATCCCTGCAGAAGGACAAAGGTCCCAGTCTTTAGAGTCCTGGTGCTCCCTGTTTGTGAGACATGGCCGCTATCCTGTGACCTGAGATGAAGACTGGACTCCTTCATGTGTGTCTGTTCGGAGAGTCCTTGGGTGCCACTGGTTTGACTTTGTGTTGCTCACGGAGTCCTGAATGAGGCACATGACCTGCACTGTGAGGTGGGCATCAGTTACAGCACTACGGCCATGTGGCGCGATTACCTGAGGATGATCTGGCTCGCAGGATCCCCTGCAGGGAGAGTGTTGACCTCGTCGAGAGGTTTTACTTACCTTAGCAATGACATTTCTGTCTCTGGTGACTCTTCCTATGAAGTCAGCAGACAGATTTGGGGTGGTCCATGAGGTCGCTGGAAAGGGGTGTGTGGCACTTCTGATATCTCAGGAAAAGGACGAAGGTCCAAGTCTTTAGAGTCCTGGTGCTTCCTGTCTTGATATATATGGTGGACAGACATGGATGCTATCCAGTGCTCTGAGACGAAGACTGGAGTCCTTTGGTACTTTGGGGAATCCTTGAGGGCTGCTGGTTTGTCTTTGTGTTGCTTATGGAGTCTCGGATGAGGCACATGACCTGCATTGTGAGGGAGCCTCAGTTATGGCACTATGGCCATTAGGGTGTTTCATTTTTCCAAAGATGTGATTTTCATATGACTTTGCTCAGTTTAGGGGTGTTGGCCATCTTCTTCTAGCCGAGGCCATCTTTATGTAGAGCAACGATTCTTGTTTTCAGATCCTCAGAGAGTTCTTTGCCATGAGGTGCCATGCTGAACTTCCAGTGACCAGTTATGAGAGAGTGTGAGAGCGATAACACCAAATGTAACACACCTGAGACCTTGTAACACGAACGCGTCACATGACACCGGGGAGGGAAAATAGCTAATTGGGCACAATCTGGACATTTCTCACTTAGGGGTGTACTCACTTTTGTTGCTAGCGGTTCAGACATTAATGGCTGTGTGTTGAGTTATTTTAAGGGGACAGCAAATTTACACAAGCTGTACACGGACCACTTTACATTGGAGCAAAGTGTCATATCTTCAGTGTTGTCCCATGAAAAGATATCACAAAATATTTACAAAAGTGAGGGGTGTACTTACTTTTGTGAGATACTGTATGAAGGTGGTTCATTATGCTTTGAAAACCTAAAATCTTTGTAACGTATGGTGGGCTGCAGGACACTAACAGATTATAAACACCTGACTTGGCCCCTGCTGTTGTATGCAGTGAGAGTCCTTTTTAAAATCGAGACTCTGTTCGAATTTCACAAATCTGTTCCCATCTCTTTGTGGTTACTTACTATATGGAGCCTGTTATGGACCCACATCAGTGCAGGTTCTTTCTGTAACCAAAAACTGGTTCCCCTATGGCATCGCTCCAAAGAGCCGCTGGATTTTTAAGAGTATACGACCTGAAAGTGGAAAAAGTTAAGGAGAAACGGCAGCTTAGGTGCCAAGTGGTAGACCGCAGCAGACTTTTAATACTTACAGGTTTGGCAGTCCATAAGCCCAGGGCCCCAGCAGGAGCTGTTGAAACATTCGGAATCACATTTTGGACCTATAAAGATAAACAGAATAAAATATTAGAACTTGTACATGTACTTCAGGAACCATGTCACTCAAGCGAGGGGTCTTTATAAATAATAGGATTCGAAGAGCGCCAAATTGAAAAGTTGGAAGTGAAAGGCACTGTAGAAGCAGGATAAAACAGAGATGCAAGGATGCCAGAGACCACCAGAGGGAGCTCTGAGGAGAAAGTCAGAGGACTGACAGGCAGCCACAGCTCTGCTTGTAGGATACAAAAAAAAAAAAGCCCACAGCAGAGACCCCATACTTTGGGTCCTGTCCTCCTCAGAGGTCCACTTTGTTTATCTGTACCTGACCATCTGTACTTAAACCACATGCTGAATAAAGCGGAACATGGCAATGTGTGTGAGTGTGTCTTTAATCAGGTTGTTATAATCACTTAGATGAAGATCAGACCAAAGGAGCCATGAAGGTGATAGACAGACAGATGTGAAAGGCACTATATAATAGATAGACCAACAAACAGACAGAGAGACAGATAGATTTTAATTTTAGCATAGTTGGCAGGATCAAATATAGATAAACTAGACAAAGAGCCCGTTTCAACAACGTAAGATGAAACGGGCACGAGTGGAATAGTATAATATACAGTAATCCCTCCTCCATCGCGGGGGTTGCGTTCCAGAGCCACCCGCGAAATAAGAAAATCCGCGAAGTAGAAACCATATGTTTATATGGTTATTTTTATATTGTCATGCTTGGGTCACAGATTTGCGCAGAAACACAGGAGGTTGTAGAGAGACAGGAACGTTATTCAAACACTGCAAACAAACATTTGTCTCTTTTTCAAAAGTTTAAACTGTGCTCCATGACAAGACAGAGATGACAGTTCTGTCTCACAATTAAAAGAATGCAAACATATCTTCCTCTTCAAAGGAGTGTGAGTCAGGAGCAGAGCATGTCAGAAACAGAGAGGAAAGCAAACAAATCAATAGGGCTGTTTGGCTTTTAAGTATGCGAAGCACTGCCGGTACAAAGCTGTTGAAGGCGGCAGCTCACACCCCCTCCGTCAGGAGCAGAGAGAGAGAGAGAGAGAGAGAGAGAGAGAGAGAGAGAGAGAGAGAGAGAGAGAGAGACAAAGAAAAACAAAGTCAAAAATCAATACGTGCCCTTCGAGCTTTTAAGTATGCGAAGCACCGTGCAGAATGTTGCTTCACGAAGCGGCTGCACACAGAAGGTAGCAACGTGAAGATAATCTTTCAGCATTTTTAGACGAGCGTCCATATCGTCTAGGTGTGCGAACAGCCCCCCTGCTCACACCCCCTACATCAGGATCACAGAAAGTCAGCGCAAGAGAGAGAAAGAAAAGAAAGTTGGGTAGCTTCTCAGCCATCTGCCAATAGCGTCCCTTATATGAAATCAACTGGGCAAACCAACTGAGGAAGCATGTACCAGAAATTAAAAGACCCATTGTCCGCAGAAATCCGCGAACCAGCAAAAAATCCGCGATATATATTTAAATATGCTTACATATAAAATCCGCGATAGAGTGAAGCCACGAAAGGCGAAGCGCGATATAGCGAGGGATCACTGTATAATAAGTATAAGCACCACAAAACTGATATAGGTGTATTGAATCAGAATACGTAATTAGGCCTCGAGCTGTAGTCGAAATCGCCTTTCAGGCCTCTACAGCTTTAATCGAAGTCGCCTTTCTCTTTGAATTTTCGCAGCCGTAAATCCGCCGCCTGCCGTGATGTCGGTCTCGTAAGGTTTTTCGGGCAGCTGTGCAGAAGGCGACTGCGCATTTGGCTTCAGACAGACATGAGTGAGTGAGTGAGTGAGGAGACTGGCGAATTATGTATTAAGATAAGGCACTATGAGATAGATAGATAGATAGATAGATAGATAGATAGATAGATAGATAGATAGATAGATAGATAGATAGATAGATAGATAGATAGATAGATAGATAGATAGATAGATAGATAGATAGATAGATAGATAGATAGATAGATAGATAGATAGGAATGGCACTATATTATAGACTGACAGACAGACAAGGTGCTGTGTGACATACACACATACATTAACGGCACTAGATACTAGTTACGTAGAGAGACAGAAAGAGAACTAGATGATAGATAAAGATGGATACAGAGAAAATGCAATATATAATACAGATGAAATGAAAATATTAGGTACATAGATATGAAAGAAAAAATATTACATAAATAGATTTTATATATATATATATATACTAGCCCCCTGCTTGCTTTGCTTGCCAACCCCTGTGTTTGGTTTTCCGGATACAGTGATCCCTTGCTATATCACGCTTTGACTTTCACAGCTTCACTCTATCGCGATTTTTTCTTATACACGCTTACGTCACTACGCACCGTGCGCTTTCTGAGAACTTTTATCTAAGCCCCACGATGGCTCCTAAACATGCTGCTTTTTCTAAGCCTTCTGACAATCAAACTAACCGCCGGAGGAAGATGCTTACCATCCAGAAGAAGGTGAAACTCTTGGATATGATGGCAATACCCTACAAAAGCCTCCTCACGCATATAAAAAGACAGCGCCAGCAACTGCCTGTCAAGATGTTCTTCAGCTGCGCACCCGGACACCCACTGCCTACTCCTAGTACTCCTTCAGCGGAAGAAGACAACGACGCACCTGCTGAAGATACTGCACCACCTGAAGACTCTCCTACTGAGCTCGTGCCTTCATAGGTTAGTGGTTGTGTGTAAGAACTGTGTGTGTGTGTGTAATTAAATGTATAGGACAATAATAATGATATTTGTAATGTCTAATATGTCTTATTGTCTCTTATTTTGTCTAATATATTGGGTAATACGAGTGTAATGGTGACTAAAGGGTGTTATTTCATGTCTAGAGGGCTCTAATAATGTTAAAAAACGTATTTAGAAGATTGTAAACAGGTTTTCTATACTCTAACTACAAAAATATTTGATTTATAAATAAAGAATCCTACTTCGCGAAAATTCATTTATTGTGGTAGAGTCTGGAACGGATTAACTGTGATAAACGAGGGATCACTGTACACACTTTAAAGATTTTTTTTCTTTGAATTGTTGCTATTTCATTAGTTTCACTTTTATTCCAGAACTTCTGTAAAAACAATATTTGTAATCTTGCGAGTCCCAATATGCTGAATCTTTTTAACGAGGTCAGGACAGGTTTCTCTGTTTGGAATTTCAGCATAGACAAAACGATCGACATCATCAGCAGTTAATAATTTTTTCTTACAAAGTAAAACAGTAAGTAGAGTTCTGCATTGGACTCCTGTCTGTAAAGTCGTGCTATTTTCCTCTCACAATTCCAAAGGTACCAAGATGATACCCCAGCTGTTCTCTAGTTTTTTGTACAAGGGTTAGACAGAACGTTTTTAACTCCTGGGGTAAATGTAGCTTTTTTAAATAAGCAGACTTATAAATATATATACACTAACAAAGTAACCAATAAATGCATGTGTGGTAAACTCCGTTTCTGAAATTCTCGAGATTCTTTATTTGTCACATGCGTAGTTATACAGGACAACACGCAGTGAAATGCATCCTGATCTGCTTATCAAAAACTGTGCAAAGTTAGAAGCGTATCAGTTAGATTAAAAAAAATTCATAGATTGAAAGATAACAGTATAGTAGAACATAATAAATAAGTACAATTATGTGAATAAAGTAGAATTAAGTGTTAAGGTGCAATAGTGTAGTAATTATTGTGCAAAACCAAAGTTAGACTGGTGCATAGTTAAATGAGGCAGTTTGTTTAGGCTACTGCGATCTTTACTTTCTTTTTTTATATTTTCTAATTTTCCTACTTTCATATCATTTAACTTTCTCCACATGTTTATAGCGCTGTTTTTATTTTGTTGCCTTTCTAATTTCACTGGTTTCATAGTCTCTAACCTGCTCTGCATGTGTTTAGCGTCAACGTTTGTAAACGTCTTTATGAAGTTCCACTTTGTCATTTTACTCATTGTCTTTTAATTCTGAGCCGTACAGTACAATACATAGAAGAGAATAGATCCTCAATACAATATAAAAATAAAAATTCTAGAAGTACGGAGTAGAATTTCACATTAGATGATATCACATAATATGATTTGGATTTGTTTTAAGTCCTGGAGACCTCATTCATCAAGCTGCCTCCCCCATTTTGCCATTCCAAATCTGAAATAGCACTAATCCGATGAAAGGACCCCTCATTCCCACGTCCCCATTCATCAGGGATGACTTTACCTTAGGCAGGCAATCTACAATTTAAAGAGATTGTTATTTTCTTGTGAATTGTTACATATACATTATTTTCACTTTTACTTTAAAACCTTTTGTAAAAACAGTACTTGTTTCTTTATTTCCTGCCCCGCGCGTGGTTACATCTCTTTCTTCCCAGACGTATAATACTGCTCGTATTGTGAAGGGTGTTGCGGCTGAACGTACGCTAAGGATATGCCTTTGGATCATTTGCTGTCTTTCTGCTGCTTGCTCGCTGCCTCTTCTGCCTGTCGCATGTCGTTGTTTTAAGAGACCCGAGCTCATGATGCTTGCCTGCCAAAAGCAATCCAACAACTGCTAGCTTAGAGGTCTGTTGACTTGTTTTAAATGATGGCTCACTGCCTGGTCTCGCGTGACGTTGTAAAAGCAATACCTGTCTTTTATTTCTGGCTGCGGGCATGGCTGAATTCTTTCTTGCAGGATGTATAACGCTGCTCGCGTTCAGTTGGGGTAGCTGCTAACGCGCTACCCTTCGATTTTTTTAAAGCCTGTACAGCTGCTGTCCATTTTGCTACGGCCCTGGGACAATCTCTTGGCACCAAGTCTTATGTTTACGGTCCCTGCGAGACGCTCCGTGGCAAGTCTCCTTGGTCTCGTGGGTCTTTAAAATGTCTTTCGAGATTATCACGTATCGTAGCCTTGCAATTGCTTTCCATTCCAGGATTTCCTTATATATATATATATATATATATATATATATATATATATATATATATATATATATATATATATATATATATATATATATATATATATATAATATATAAAGGTACAACATGATAGATAGATAGATAGATAGATAGATAGATAGATAGATAGATAGATAGATAGATAGATAGATAGATAGATAGATAGATAGATAGATAGATAGATAGATAGATAGATAGATAGATAGAAGTTAAAGGCACTATATAACAGACAGAGAGATGGATAGATAGGAAAGGCACTATATTATAGATAGACAGATAGAAGTGAAAGGCACTATATAACAGACAGACAGACACAGTAACAGTTTCTGGGAAGTGGCGGGTGGGATGGAGTCAGCGTTCACTTCAAGTCGTGTGCCGCCCTCTGCTTTAACTAATGGGTTTGGAATCCAAAGCAGCTGTTGTCAGGCTGCTCATTTTTGCTTAAAACCTGACCAAGCACACGTGACAGCAGAGTCGTGTGCTCTTCAATTGTGAGACATCAACAATACATGCAGAATACGTACAGTTCACATTTTCACTGGCGGGGATCACTTCCGGCTTTGTACTCGTGTCCAGGATGTCACTCCAGTTGATGCTGTCCAGGTTGCAAAGGTAAGGATTGCTAGCAAATTTGACTCCACCTTTAAGAATCTCTAAAGACAAAAAGAAATAATAAAACAGTATTAATTTCAAGAATGCACAAGTGGATCGGCACAACTGAAAGGGACTGTGATGTCTACAAGAAAGAGCAACATGGGCCGGGTGAACTTGTGCCTGTCAGAGTATTTTGGGGAGAAGGGACGGGAAGGTCTTTGCTGCTAACATCAAGAAAAGAATATAAGACAAATTATATTTGAATTATAGTGTGAATTTCCACTTGGGATTAATAAAGTATCTATCTATCTATCTATCTATCTATCTATCTATCTATCTATCTATCTATCTATCTATCTATCTATCTATCTATCTATCTATCTATCTATCTATCTATCTATCTATCTATCTATCTATCTATCTATCTATCTATCTAATAAGGAAAGAACATAAAAACTTGAGACGTGATAAATGGGAAATCTGATAAAAGAGAAAAGAACAAAAGAAATTTGACAAAAGAGAAATCTGAGAAACAAGTAAACAACATAAGGAATCTAACAAAGGAGAAATTTGATAAATGAGAAAAGATTATAAGAAATTTGAGAAATAAGAAATATAACACATGAGAAAACAATTTAAGAACACATAAGAAATATGATAACTTAGAATTTGACAAACAAGAAAATAACATGAATTCTAACAAATGAGAAAAGACAAAGATGAGAAATCTGAGAAATGAGTAAACAACATAAGGAATTATAACAAAGGAGAAATGTGATAAATGAGAAATCTGACAAATTATAAAAGAGAATAAGAATATGAGACATTTGACAAATGAGAAAAGATTATAAGAAATTTGAGAAACAAGAAATCTGACAAATGAAAAATCGGAGAAATGAGTAAACAACATAAGGAATTTAACAAAGGAAAAATTAGAAAAGAAAATAAGAAATCTGACAAATTAGAAAAGAGCATAAAAACATGAGAAATGTAACAAATGAGAAAAGAATTTAAGAACATAAGAAATTTGATAACAGAATCTGACAAATGAAAACAGAAAACGAGAAATGTGACAAATGAGAAAAGAACATAAAAAATGGACAAAAGAGAAATCTGAGAAACAAGAAAAGAGAACAAGAGAATGAGAAATGTGAAAAATGAGAAATATGAGAAATGAGTAAACATAAGAACTTTAACAAAGGAGAAATTTGATAAATGAGAAAAGATCATAAGAAATTTGAGAAACACGAAATCTAAGAAATGAGAAAAGAAGAACATAAGTAATTTGATAACAGAATTGGACAAATGAAAAAAGAAAATGAGAAAAGAACATAAGAAATTTGACAAATGAGGAATTTGAGAAACAAGAAAAGAGCATAAGAACATGAAAATTTGACAAATAAGCAAAGAATTTAAGAACATAAGAAATTAGGTAACTGGGATTTTGACAAATGAAAAAATAAGTAAACAAGAAATCTGACAAACGAGATATTGTTAGACTTGCTATTGTTGTCTGTCTCCTCTTTTATTTCCGCATTTCTTTCTTTGCTGCATTACCACCTTACTACATGTGTATTTTATGATTGGCTGTTGTCATTATCAAATCTGAAGTATTATTTTTTTTATTTTTATGTTTTTTTTCCTATTTTTATTATTGGTTAATTGTGTACTTTCCCTTCAAGTCTGCCTGTGTTCCTTGTTCTTTGTAGGTGGTTTCATAAGAGGCGGAGCCACCCTGATGTCACACCTCCTGGTCCCGCCCTCTGACTATTTCAGACAGACTAACAGGAGTTTGCACAGCTGTACTTCGATGTTCACTAAAGAGTTAAGGTATTGTTTTCTGTATTTGGGTTTCACACTAAAACTACTATACATGTAAAGTAATCGAGCAGGGCTTCTTATTCCTGTTGCTACCATGTGACAACTGAAAGTCACCCATGTGTGATGTCACCATGGCAATGGGATTATAACCTTTTGACCTTTGATTTTGCTTTGCGGTTTTGAATCGTCTGCATTCTTTGGTAACAATTCTGGTACACACTCCTGATCTCTTCATCCCTTTCATTAAAAAATGAGTACAGACAGTAAAAAGGTCAACATTGTACACTTCTTAGTTGTCCAAGATTCTGGGTAGGTAGGTTGTGTATGTTGTGTGTGTGTGAGGGCAACTCCCAGAATCAGAAATTCTTGTGTGTCTCCTTGTCTTGGACTTTTTTGGGTTTGTGTTTTGAGATCGGTACTTTGTGATATCTTGACTTGGGTTACAACCTCTGCTAGAATTCCCAATTGTCCCATCCATCCATCTCCTGCTCTTCTCCATGCCACGTCTCCAGCTAGGCAGAACAGTAGCAGCAGATTGATAAGTCGATCACGAGGAGCTGGAGGGTTCAGATTATCACCCCTAAGCCTAACCCTAACCCAGAAAGGAAGGACAAAGTGAAGGTCGACATACCTGTGAGGCTCCACATGGGCAGCTGCTGCAATCCTGACCCACTTTTGTTGAAGTTTAAGAAGACGGCCAAAGCGTACTTGTTATCGTACAACGTGTGTCCTCGGATGACCTGGAGGTTCTCCAGGGGGATTCTTGAAATTGTGTTGATGGCAATCAGCACATATCCGCCGACTTCTTTTATTGACTGTGGAAAAGAGAAAGAGGAGAAATGAAAAGCTTACTGCCCACTGAGGTGTCATCGGCCATCATCTGTGTAAAGGTTCGCTCTTGGTATCTGAAATGCAAAATGTCACCTTGAGATGGGAGCAAAACACACAAGAGGTTATCTTAGTCGGGGACGACAAGCATCGAGAGCAGAAGGGTCAGTTGAATCCCTAGGATGTCCACAGCTTTGATTTTTCCAAATCATCTATCGTTTAAAGAGATCTTCTTATATTGTGTGGTGGCAACTGATAAGTCACAGTGGAGCACGTGACGTGAAGATCGTCTAATTTGTGTTGCCATCAAGAAAGAGTAGCGTTTCTTCCCAATGAAGAGGTGTATTCATGAGAATTAAAAGATTTGTTGTTTGGTGAAAGTGATATCCACATACGCGAGCGGCAGAGACACGAAGTGGCAGACGTGCCTATAGTCCACTCACTTCTCATTCATGTGAATGCTATTGTCAGACGCCGTTCCTGCACTCTCAGCTCCAAGCGGGGTCGGAAATAAAAGACAAAGAGAAGAAGACAAAGTAGATCGTCGTAAAGAGGTTCAAAAACGTTGATACACATGCAGAGAAGGTTAGAGATTATGAAAGTACTAAAACTTGAAGGTCTCAACAAACTGATAGTAAAGATCGCACAATGTGGTGTAGCGGGTCCACAGCTCACGTCAAAAAGGCCACTTTTTAACTAAATAATCGGCACACTCGCGGCTTAGCAAGGGGGTGTGGTATGTGTGGTCTGAGCGGTTTCCGGGTGATGTGTGATGCGGATGGTCCTCACCTAAGTGCACAGGTGAAGAGTTGGCCGCATCTGCAACTGGTGCTGGGAGCTGCTAATTGTCACATCTGATCCACGTCCCCGCAATAAAAAGAAGCGCGAGGCGGCTAGGAAGGAAGAAAAGGAAAAGACGTACGGAGGTTAGAAGTAATAGAGAAGCCTGTGCATGCGTGCGTGAGTGAGTGAGCGAATGTGCTCTCTGTGGAGAGATATGCAGCTGGATAGTGAGCTCTCGTGGGGTGTTTGGACGGCATCAGGGGGGCAGTTGGTAGTGGTCGCTCCTGCTGAGCATTTTGAGGAGCGGGATTGACTGGAAGACGAGCGAAGCCCCCTAGTAAAAAAAATATGTATATATTGATAGTGAACATTTTCAGATCTTAAACTTGGATTGCGCATGTCATTACAGTTTGTACGTACGTCAGTGCTTAATTTTTTTGTTTTTATTATATGTCGGAATTCTCTCCAACGCTCAGAGGGCGCATACCTTTGCGAGTAAAATCAGAGTACTGAGCGAGTTCTTTTGTTTGCGCGAGTTGAGGTCGGTTTGCTAACTTCGCTGTTTGTTCCATTAGTGCTTTGAGAGGGACCCACTTTTTTGTTCCATTATCTGTACATCAGAATGGTGTCTTGCTAAGTGTGCACTCAGGTTCGCTGTGTTCCCCGAATATTTGATTTTGGCATGTTGGCACAACTTGCAGATGGCATGGCTCTTGTCCATCTCCTTAGTGCCTTCTTTATTGTGAAAGCCAAAATGAGCTCACACGTCCGCTCTGTACGACACGGGAGCCGCTCTAACTCCTCTGATTCAGCCATCGGTTGTCGTGTTACTAGTCGGCTTGGTTTGTCACGGCACAATCCGCATTGTCTGCCAGATCCGCGCACCTGAGTATCGAGAGCCTACATACGTCAACCCTTACGCTATTTCCTGTCTCAATTTATGTTGTTACGTTAGCTGCTATCTTGCGACTGGGGGTTTAACCACAACGCAAAATGAACTGTGTGCCTTGAACCTTTGAATGTAAACTAAGTAATTAAAAATTGAGGCTATGTCGTTGAGAATCGATCAAAAAACATAATATTGCAATACTCAAGTGTATCAATATGTTTTTTACACCGCTAGCAGTAGAGCTGCAGTAAGGAGATTGTGGGTTTGCATCCCAAGTCCTCTCTTCAGGGTAACGCTTTGAGCAGTGAGAAAAACACTATATAAATGTAATGTAACATTATATAAAAGTTATTGTCTGTTCTTACCTGCATTATTATCAATCTTTAATTTAATAATTATTTAATTAATTATTTAATGTTTTTTGTATCAGTATGCTGCTGCTGGAGAATGTGAATTTCCCCTTGGGATTAATAAAGTACTGCGGTGGGTTGGCACCCTGCCCGGGATTGGTTCCTGCCTTGTGCCCTGTGTTGGCTGGGATTGGCTCCAGCAGACCCCCGTGACCCTATGTTCGGATTCAGCGGGTTGGAAAATAGATACCTTATTAATCCATCCATCTATCTATTATCATTAGTGTGACAAGAAAGACTTGTCTGGTATCAGTAACGTTATGCTCAAAAAAGGAAAAAAAAATAATTTAAAGTTGACATGAAGATAAAAATGAAAAGAAAAAAAAAGTCAAACTGGTACTAAACACGTCAGATCATCTATGTGTCTACTATAAGCCTGAAGAAGCAGTGAACCACAAGCACCACAAGTGTGGAGTTTCAGGTCAGACTGTTAAAGTTGACGTGAAAATGCAAATAAAATTAATGAGACAACCAGGAGAAAAGTCATAAAGCAACCAAGGAGTCGCAACCAGAAGGCCACTAAAACTCAAAATGCAACTCAAAAACCTTATTAGAAACCAAAGTGTCATGATAGGGAGTACCAAAGCACTTCCAAAAATCCACACTAGAGGGGGATATCCCATCAAAAACCCCAGTTAGGTACAAAAAGGCTACACTGCATCTTTATAAAGTAAAAGCTTCTCTCGCAAAAATGCTCTTCAATAACAATGATGGAGCACAAAGGAGATAGGAATTGCCCAAAATAGCAAGGCAAGGCAAGGAAACGCAACCAACGTTCCAAATACAGAAATCCAAAAACAAAATCAAAAAAAGAAGAAGAAACACAAAAGCACAAGAACTCACCAACTCCCAGGCGCATTAAGATGAACCACCAGGAACTGCAGATTCAGAGGGCGGCACAGGGAAGTTCCTGGTGGTGATTACGTGGTGGCCCCGCCTCTTCAGGGACCACCCACAAAACACATGGAACATAACAAAACCAAAAACATAATGAATGGCACACATAATCAACATAAATAAAAGAATCAAAACTGAACAAGAGAGGTGTAAAAATGCCCACTAGAAGGGGAAATCCTGTCAAAGACCCCGGCTAGATACAGGACCGAGTTTGGGAAGCACTGGCCTAGCCAATGTTCTGCCTTTTAAAATGAGAACCAAAAAACGCCAGAAGTCGCACAAATTGAAATAAACGGCCAGGCTGGCGTAGTTCTTGGTCTGGCGCAACAGAACTGGAGATTGAGAAAGGAAAAAAAAAGAACGGGAGTGAGGAAGTGGGGATGAAGACGCCTCAGACAAGGCTGAGGAGAGCAAAAAAACTATCCAAAGAGAACAAAGTACAATAAGCTCACCAAAGGAGTCGGGAATACAAAGTTCAAATGTCTAAATGACCACCCATTCACTACCAAATGGCTTTAACTTTTACTCAGAGTCTCAGATAGGTGATGATGTGAGGCCTGTGATTGTCGCGCTCGTCATGTCAAAGTTTGTGACCTCCCAGACCACGCCCCCTAGCAACGGTTCACTGCACATGGCAACAAGACCACAAACTGGCACGGCCTGCGTAAAAACAAAAATGGTGGAACGTGATACTGTTACCATATATATTCGCGTACAAGTCAGGTCTCGAAACACAAAAAAACGATCATAAAAATCAGACCCAGACTTAAACGCCCGTTCAAAGATGCGACACTTAATTTTTATTTTTTATATCTTCTGGCCTCCTCCAATCTCCCTTAGACTTTCTCGTATACTCTCATAGATATTTGAGGAGTAAACCACAAAACAAGGATCATATTTTTACATTATGCACATTAAAGAACCATCAACAACAAATCCAATCAAATTAATAATATATTGAACAATTATTATAAAAGTAAAGTTGAATAAATCGGATCCTACAGCTGAATGAATAAAAGGTAAAGTAACACTTCCGGTTAACGGAAATAGCTCAAAAGTTGACAGAAATCGGTTTTGTACCGAATACTTGTATGCAAAATTTGGTTGACCTAAGTGTAAGGGTCCTCAAGTTATCATGTTTATACACACACACAATACCAAAAATGGTATTTTCGGATTCAGGGAGGCCTAAAACTTCAAGATTCATCAAAATCTCAAAATCAAATTTTTTGACGATTACAATACTTTGCCTATACTTCGATTATGAAAGAGTAAAAATTAATTCTATTAACTGTGGTAGTCAACATGTTAAAGACCATTTTTGTGTATTTTGAATATTTTGGAGGTTAAGAAGGGTGGCAAGGTGGCGCAGTGGGTAGTGCTGTTGACTCGCAGTTGGAAGACCTGGGGACCTGGGTTTGCTTCCCAGGTCCTCCCTGTGTGGAGTTTGCATGTTCTCCTCGTGTCTGCGTGGGTTTCCTCCCACAGTCCAAAGACATGCAGGTTAGGTGGATTGGTGATTCTAAATTGTCCTTGGTGTGTGGTTGTGTGTGTGTGCCCTGTGGTGGGCTGGCACCCTGCCTGGGATTGGTTCCTGCCTTGCGCCCTGTGCTGGCTGGGATTGGCTCCAGCAGACCCCCGTAACCCTGTGTTCGGATTCAGCGGGTTGGAAAATGGATGGATGGATGGATGGATTTTAGTCTGACAAAGTTCATTTTCCTTCCTGTCTTGATTTTACGTGTTTGGAAGTGTCATGTGACCATGACCATTACGCTCATGACGCTGCTACCAAGACGGAGGTGGTCACGCCATGTGCTGTTCCTCAATGGATACACAATATAAGTGACTTTTGCTTCCCTTTCAAGTAGGCCCCAGTGTTAGAATTGCCCCTTCGAGTTTTGACTGGCATCATGCCCCATTCATTCCTGGTTGCCTGCATATTTTGATCTCACGTTTTTGACTTTGCCTTTGCCTGATCATTTGGTTTCTCACAGCAATCCTTAGACCCTTCTCATGTCTCATAACAATCTCACCAGTTCAGGTGTTCTTGCACAGCCAGGAGTTTACTGTTCATCAGGACACACGTGAGGCCTACCTTTAGGAAAGACAGGTCGCGGTTTTCGTCAATGTAAGTGATCTCCAGGTTCTCCAGCACCACCGTGCAATTGCTGTAACTCCTCATGAGGGTCCTGTAGTGGTCTTCAGCATTCCGGAGCTTTGTCAGCCTGTTGCTAAGCCCTTGACATACTGTAAGAGAAAAAAAAATGTAAAGCATATCGATGTAGCACTCTTAGCGTTTGTATAATACGTTAATTTCTTTATTATTTTTGAGAAAACGTCAGAAATGTCTTCTTCAGAGCAGTGACGTTTTGACATTATGGACTAGTGGGGCCCAGCAGATGTTGAACCAAATAATAAGAAGAAGTCATTTAACTTAGTATTGAAATATTTAGAGCAAACATCCACGTGAAGTGGTTTTTCTACCATTTTCTATCCATCCATAGGCGGAGTGGTGGCTCTGAGGCTAAGGATCTGCACTGGCAATCGGAAGGTTGCCGGTTCGAATCCCGTAAATGCCAATAGAGACTCTGCTCTGTTGGGCCCTTAAGCAAGGCCCTTAACCTGCAATTGCTGAGCGCTTTGAGTAGTGAGAAAAGCGCTATATAAATGCAAAGAATTATTATTATACTGCAAAGGATTTTAAGGATCAGAGGATGAGACGTAGTCAGAAACGAAGCACAGTCAACACTGTAAAGACGAACAGAATCGGCAAAGCCCCAAAACAAGACACAAAGTCGAAAAGATGTGCCCGAAGGATAGGAAAGTTTAGAAATTGTCTGTGGGTTGAAGAGTCGTGATCCGCAATCTCGGACAGCAGAGGTCACGTGGAAGAGGTTACACAGAAGAAGCTGGACATCAAGCCTCCTTGTTTAGCTGATAGCTAGGCTGTTCCATGTTAAAAGTTCATGCGTCGCCAATATCTGGGAGCAATGAGAAAGCTACACATACAAGATGGTGGCGTCTGTAAGAAAACAAAATGGCGAAAGTAATGGCACAAAAGAAAATTGAAAACCGTTAAGTATACACTGAAAATAACAACTGAAAAATCCAGAAAATTCATCCCCAGCCCAAAGAATTATGGGGAAAAAAATGGAAAAAAATAATTTATTATGACGCGCCACTTGAAATGCTGGAAAACTCAATATAATAATCGATTACAGGTCCTCCGTGAGCGACTCCATCGTGATATACAGACTTTGAAAGCGGACCTCCAACCTGCCCCCCTCTCCGAAATCGTTGGCATTTACACGCCCAGCGGAGTACTTTGAACAGGGATGCCCCATCTGCACTCCTGAGCTCGTTACAACTGCAGAGTTTAAAGAGGGACCACGTACATCCAATGAAAACCACAAAAACAAATGAAAACCGTAAAAACGTCTAACAACATAAAAAATTTGCACTTTAAGCATCAGTAGGCCTGGCGCCCTTGGAATCGAGTTACCCGGAGTGTTCGATAACATTTCACGAATTGTTTACCGCTCTGATGCTGATCTTTCTGATCATTAAATAGGTCCTCACGATAGCAATTGGTGAGAAGAATTCATTCATTCGGTATTTGAGGGTTCCTCTCGAGTGCCTCCTTGTCTCGCACGATTTGGCTCAAAAGCGAACCAGCACATCGCCGTCTCATCACAGGCTGAAGTTTCGAGTTTGGGATTCTTCCTACCAGCTGTTTCAGCTCAAGACCGAAGTCCAGAAACCATGACACACAGAAAGACAGACACACACACACCCACCCATCATGGAGATATCAATCGGAGGAGCCTAAAACATCGAGATCTGTCAAAAACCGGAGATTGACATTTTCAAATAATTTAAAGCTTTTGCTCCTCCCCCATAGAAGGGAGGTTAGGGTGGAGTTCGGCACAAAGCGAAAAATTAACTTAACGAGTACATCGAGTGGTGTGACGGGCGGCCATTACAGAATGGAAGGACCAGGGGAGAGGACATCGGTGAGGCAATACCGCCCCTGGGATGCGGCAGGGCAGAACTCCTGAGCGGCTGTGGCACCACGGATTCCTGCAGGGCACGCTGGGAGGTGGGGTTTGGTATACAGCCCTGCTGGGTTCCGTGGGGACCACCAGGGGGAGCTGCAGAGGCCTATAGTGGACTCTTGATGAGCCACCTGGAACACCACCAGGACCTGAATAGAAGGAGTCACCTCACTCCATTCTGGGGGCCAGAATCGGGTGGAGGTACGAGAGGAGTGGAGGCGGCTGAGAAAGCGAAAGAAGAAATAACTGTGCTTTATCTTGTGCTGTGGAAGGTAAACTATGTAACTAAATCGTGTGTCGTCGGCTAAACCCGTGTCCTGCCCGTCTGTGTCAGGGTCAGGGTGGCTGTATGCGCCCTGGTGGACCACAGTGGAAGCGTTGAATTGCTGGAGAGCAGCGGGCAGAAAAGATCCCCAGAGGCATCTCTCTTAGCTCAACGTGGTGGCATGAGCCTGTGGCTAAAAGTGTTTGCAGAGGGCGCCCCCTGGAGGGGATTTTTCATGATGGCATCCAATTTTGCCATCATCCTCTTTGCCACAGCAGCTTCCAGTGTGTGCGGGGCTGGCCCTGACGTTCAGATGTTGTGCTCGGGTTGCTTCTCTAGGACAGGGGTCACCAAGTCGGGTCCTGGAGGACCACCGTGGCTGCAGGTTTTCATTCTAACCCCTTTATTTTTAAGGAGTGCCCTATTTGTGCTGCTCATTAACTTCTTGTGAATTCATTTGAATTGAATTGTTCTTTTTAAGATTTGTTCTCTTGAATTGCTTCATTTCTTTTCTTAAGCGGCACCCATAAAGAAATGAAACGTGAAGTGAGTGAGCCTAGAGAAGGCCACCTAAGTCAGGGCCGCAAACTCCAACCAATTTCATTCCAAACAGTTGCTTAATGAGGCGCCCATTCCTGTCGTTCATAAAACCCGTTCTTTAACTCCGTGGCTTGTTGCTGCTCTTATGGTGCATTAGCAGACATTTCCAAAATTGTTGATTTTCTCTTTTCTAAGAGCTCTGTTAAAGTGTTTTGGGGACCTGAGCAGATCCTCATTCCTGAGACCCTCACCTTTCTTTCTTTTCAGATATTGTATGATGGACACCAGTGGTTTTGTCTCATTTTGTATCTCATTGTTGTTTGGCTGCTAATTAAGGAAAAAGAAACAATTAAGAGGTCTGAGTCTTCAAGAGCAAGTCAAATAAAAGGAATGGAAAAGGAGTGTCACAGGTGGCAGGGTGTGGTCGGCATTCAGCTGCCTATAAAAGGGTCCGCCTCCCGACAATCAAGGCTGGAGTCGGGTGAGGAGGTGGGCGAAGAGAGGCCTGAAGAGTGAAAGAGAGATGGCTGTTGGTGAAGCCGGGACTGTTGAGAGACTGTGGGGGGTGTTTGGCGGCAGTGCACATAGTGACTTGTAAATAATAGACTGAATAAACGTGTGGTGATGGCTGAGAACGTGTCCTTCTGTCTGTGTCTGGGCTGTACCCTTTCACAGGTGTTAATTAGCCGCAAAAGCAGGTCACTCACTAAGAAAAGGGTTAGAATGAAAACCTGCAGCCACTGCGGCCCTCCAGGACTGGAGTTGGAGACCCCTGCTCTAGGACAGCCCAGTGTAGAACGCCACACTGGCTACTATGGACTGGTAGATCATCTCCCTAAAATGTTGAAAACCGGAGATTGTAATTTTTGATGAATTTAATGCTGTCACTCTGCCCCCATAGATGGTAGGTCATGGTGTTTTTTGGGGTCGGGGGCAAAAAGCAAAAATAGGTATTTCAATTTTGCATAATCCCTACTGATTACCTGTTTCAAAAACACAGATTTATCTGTAAAATTAGGTTTTGCAGTGACCACCGTCACTAGGAAATGCACAAACATTTCCCTCAAGGACGACTGTGTACAGCATGTTTAAGAGTAAGCGGCTCTACTGTAGTGACCTGATAATATTATCACTCCTCCTTATATGGATGATAAATTAGACTGGACTGCCAATACTGATGCGCTGTGCAAGAAAGGACAGAGCCGGTTATACTACCTTAGAAGGCTGGCGTCCTTCAACATCTGCAATAAGATGCTGCAGATGTTCTATCAGACAGTTGTGGTGAGCGTCCTCTTCTACGCGGTGGTGTGCTGGGGAGGCAGCATAAAGAAGAAAGATGCCTCACGCCTGGACAAACTGGTGAGGAAGGCAGGCTCTATTGTTGGCATGGAGCTGGACAGTTTAACAACTATGGCAGAGCGAAGGGCGCTCAGCAGGCTCCTATAAATTATGGAGAATCCACTGCATCCACTAAACAGGATCATCTCCAGACAGAGGAGCAGCTTCAGCGACAGACTGCTGTCAATGTCCTGCTCCACTGACAGACTGAGGAGATCGTTCCTCCCCCCAAACTATGCGACTCTTTAATTCCACCCGGGGGGGTAAACGTTAACATTCAACATTATACAAAGTTATTGTCTGCTTTTCACCTGTATTATTATCATTCTTTAATTTAATATTATTTATTGTATCAGTATGCTGCTGCTGAAGAATGTGAATTTCCCATTGGGATTAATAAAGTATCTATCTATCTATCTATCTATCTATCTATCTATCTATCTATCTATCTATCTATCTATCTATTCGACTCACTCCTTTATCTGAGGGGCACACTGTGGTGTCAGTAGTGGGATTTGAACCCACAGCCTAATGGCTTGCACTCCACACCCCTACCTGCTATGCCACACCACTTGCCAATAACCTTAGCCCCTTGATTATCTGATGGCACTCAGACAGACACCCGTTGTCTTTTGAAATGTCCCTTTCGTCACTGCCACCTGGTACTAGAAAGCTCTGCATGATGAACTGGCCTGATGACACTTGTGCCTGTGATCTGTCACTCTTGCTGACAGGGATGTTGCCCCTCGGGTTACGTTACTGATTTTAACACCTACAGACTTTATAAGGATGTTGTTAAAATTCCAAGGTATCTTTGACTATTCTGAGCTGTATGCAAATAACTGAAGACACTTGCAAATCCAATCACATCTGACTTTCCGTTTTTGCTCCCGGTGTTGTAACACCACCTACTCAAATATCAAGATGTGGCCGACAAGCCCCTCTGGAGCAGCTGACTCTGACAGGAGGGGTAGCTCAGGCAGCTCAGGTACTTGCCATCTTTGTTAACCGACTGCACAAACCCGTCTCATGTCATCGGGCACTGCGCCCTCTAGTGGTCAGGTGAGGGGAGAATTCAAAGTGCCGTGAAGACCGGAAAGATCTAAACAGCAAAATACACAGAAAGGAAAATCAGGGAGTGTTATGAAGACATCAAAGCTACCATCAAATCAGACATCGGAATGTTTCTGAGCAGAAATGACAAGCAAGAAAATGTCCGCTTAGTCTAACGTGCAGGTGCCGTAGTGAGCTAATGTCTCGTCTTTCTAGTACACCACCGCTGTTTCGCACCTCTGTCACACACCTGCTTGGTCCTCAGTGAAGCCTCATGCAGTGGAAGTCACCACCACCACCACCCGTGTCAGCGCCTGGTGATCGATTCACGTCGTCACCGCTATCTGCAATTGACGGCAGCAGCTCTCTCAATCAAGCAAGAAGCTCTTATGTGTGCTTGAGAGGCTTGTTGTTTGTTTGTTGTTTTATTTAAAGAGCTCCTGTAACAAGTCAAATGTGTCGCTGGGGACAAATAAAGTTATATAGTACCTTTCATAGCTGTCTATCATATAGTGTCTTTCACATTAATCTACTATATAGTGCCTTTCCAATCTATCATATAGTGTCCTTCATATCTATTATATAGTGCCTTTCATCGATCTGTCTTTATTATATAGTACCTTTTATATCTACTGTATCTATTCATCCATATATCAATCATATAGTGCCTTTCATATCTATCATATAGCATCTTTCAAATACATCTACCTATTATATAATGTCTTTCACATCTATTACATAGTGCCTTTCATCTATCTCTCTATTATATAGTACCTTTCACATCTATCTATTTATCTATATATAAATCATATGGTACCTTTCATATCTATCATATAGCATCTTTCACATACATCTATCTATTATATAGTGTCCTTCATATCTATTATATAGTGCCTTTCATCGATCTGTCTTTATTATATAGTACGTTTTATATTTACTGTATCTATTATCCATATATCAGTCATATAGTGCCTTTCATATCTATCATATAGCATCTTTCAAATACATCTACCTATTATATAATGTCTTTCACATCTTCTATTATATAGTGCCTTTCATCTATCTCTCTATTATATAGTACCTTTCACATCTATCTATTTATCAATATATAAATCATATAGTGCCATTCATATCTATCATATAGCATCTTTCACATGCATCTATCTATTATATAGTGTCCTTCATCTCTCTATTATATAACGTCTTTGATCTATCTCTCTTTAGTATATACAGTGAAAATCGTTTAACACGAAACTGAGGGGACTGAAATATTTTTTCATGTTAAAAGAATTTCGTGTTAAAGGATATTACAAATAAAAACATACAGTATATTCCGTAATTTGCTCTCTTTTTTAAATTATTGTTGATAATGTAGAGTTAGCAATATCAAAATCTTTACAGATTTCCGTTTTCGTCTTCTGTTTTTGATCAACAGCCTTAAGAAGCTCCATCTTCATTTTAAGCGAAATAGAAGTTTGCTTTCCCCTTGAGCTCTTTGCCATTGTGCTCGCAAAAAAATTCTTCTAAAATAGAAAAAAAAACGCGAACCAAACTCACTGATTTTTACTCACACTGCGATGTACTCGTCACCGAATTCCAAAGCCAACTGATGAGAGATGAGATGTTTTTGTGTGGCGTTTGTAGGGGTGGAGGGTGACAGTAGCTTAGATAGACAAGATTGGCTCATGTCACAGGTTATTCCGAGGGTATTTCAAAGCCAAGTTAGCCTCCTTTCTACGAAACATGTGAAACCACCTCTCTTTCATTTCACACCCCTCTTAAATCTCGCCTGCGCGGTTGGTGTTTTCCGTATTTTGTTCATTCCCAGAAGGGAAATCTTTTCGTGTTAAGCGATTTTCATTTCGTGTTAAGAGAAAAAAATGCATGAAAATACATAGTAGTTTGTCGGGACCGTTGTATTATTTCGTGTTAACCGATATTTCATCTTAGGCGTTTTTGCGTTAAACGTATTTCACTGTAGTACCTTTCATATCTATCTATATATAAATCATATAGTGCCATTCATATCTATCATATAGTGTCTTTTACATACATGTATCTATTACCGTATTTACTCGTGTACCACGTGCCCTCGTGTAAGACGCGCACCCTAATTTTTACAAAGAAAATCGCGAAAAAAAAATTTGCCCCATGTACGATGCGCGTTGTGATTGTATAGGAAGCGTTTAGGGCACGTTTTCTGCGAAATGCACTTCTGTTTTTGTTGCATGACGAGAGAGCGATTGCGAGCCCAAGCAGAAGAAGTAAACATTACAGAAAAAAATTTCCTCATGTATGACGCACACCTGATTTTCTAATGCTAATTTTTGGGAAAAAATGTGCGCGTGGTACATGCGTAAATACGGTATATAGTGTCCTTTATATCTATATCTATTATATAATGCCTTTCCTATCTATCTACGATATAAAACAGATAAATAAATCTAAATATAGGACCCTCCGTACTCCCCCCCCTCCTTATCTTCTATATATCGCCTTGCATTCCTGAATGTCTAATCATTTTCCTCTGATGATGATGATCCCTGGTAGGAATCAAAAACCTTTTTACGATACGCGATTCCTTTGTGGATTTCCAGCTACAAATATGCCAATTGTATCACAGACCCTCGCTTCCACAGATATATAAATATGCAGTATATCTATACATTCATATATTTGAGAGATTTCAGTTTTATTTTATTTTTCATACATTTGCAGACCTTTTCATAACACGTGCTGTCACTTTGTCATTCTGGGTTTTAAAGTCCCTGAAAGTCAAAGTGTGGGCTCTGAAGATTTTTTGAACTTGCTGTAGAGTTCACACGTTTGAGACGGTGGTCTTGTGTTATGTCATGTTAATGTTGTCCTCCAGGTGCCCACTGCAGGGGCCTTTAATAATTGTAGGAGGTCTCATTGTCACCTTTGTGAATGTTCACTGCTTGGAGCCTTCGAGTAATCCGGTCGTAAAGCTGTCGGCAGCTCCGCTCCTGCGCTCACCGCTCACTGAAATATTCCTGTTTACCAAGCAAAAGGAAATCAGTGTTTAAGCAAGCAAAGGTCAACAGCGAATACTTGGCCGCTTTCATAAACCTCGCCTGCCATAAATGTTTATGTGGCTTGAGGTGCAAAGCCCTGAAGAAGGCTGCAGCAGCGATTCCATCCTTGGAGCAGCGTGTCCCACGTGTGGTTTGTTAATGCGGCCAATGCAGGACGTCCATCTGTTAAACAGGAACTTAACTCGTACGCGCTGTCTGGCCGTGTCGCTCCTTTTGCATCCCCAGGTATCGCGGTGCACTCATCTCTCAACAGCCTCCATTAAACTGAATGAAGGTACAGAGGCTCTTATAAGGTCACCTACTGGAGCATATCTGGTGCCCACGGAGACGTGGCATTACTGCTCTCCATCCTGTTCTTTTATAATGAATCCCTGGCAGGGAATGAACTGAGGAGGCATCCCATCCTGGACGTGTCCGGCCATATTATGTATCATCTTTGTGATGGAAAACAACACAAGGCAGAATACGAATAAGACCGCTGGCTCAGCCTCAATTGTACTCTACCAGTCCATCACTGTTCATGGTGAAAGGCGCTATATAAAATCAAAAGGCCTCAAGTTCAGTCCCACCATTGACTTCCAATATGACTCTGACTAAATCACTTCATCTGGTGAGTATCTCATTATAAACACAGAAGAGCAAGTACACTGTATGTACAAAGCGCCATGGGATGGCATCAATGGGTAAAGGTGCCATGTAACAGCACAGGCTGAGCTAAAGCCTAATGTTTAATTCTTCATGCCGGTTACTGAATTAAGAAACAAATTGTGTTTAAATTGCTTTAACAGCCCTGCCCAGTCAGCTGTCACTTATGCCTAGAACCCCACCCAGTTGTCTGCCACTTAAGCATATTGCCCCGCCCATTCGGGGCTGTTCAAACATCTCACCCTGCCCAGTCAGGTGCCATTTAAAAATAAAAATAAAATAATTCTGTTTCCTGCAGATATCACCACTAGGTGCCCTAACAAACCTAACCAGCGCCAGCCAGTCAGATGGCACTCAGGCCTCTAACCCCGCCCTTCCAGCTGCCAGAGTCGACTGCCACTCAAACATCTCACCCGACCCAATCATCTGCAACTGAATCACTTAGCAGCCACTTAAATATTGAAATCCGCATAATTAATAGCCCTATTTATATTTTACATGTCAGTTATAATACCTGCATTTATGGAAAATACAGGATATTCTAAGATTATTACCACCTAACCTTGAAACTTCTACCTTCTTTGCAGTAAAGAGTAATTAATTATGGCGCCAGACAGTTGTGTAGTGTTACGTATTGATTAGCACAAGCAAGCAAGTAAGAATTTCATTGTACTCTGTACATGTGACAAAATGGGTGATATGAACCTATAAATCCACCCATCCATTACAAGGCAGACCCAGCCAGATGCCAATTAAGCACATAGCTACGCCCATCTGACTGCCAGTTAACCCTATAGCCCAGCCTGGCCAACAGCCACTTAAGCATACAGCCCCGCCCAGTTAGCTGCCACTCAATCACCTCACTCCGTCCCGTCATCTGCCATTCAAACATATAAACCTGCATTACCAAAATTATGTTGCCAACAAATATGGATAACAAGTGCCCTAAAAACTCATCCAACCCCAGCTAGCCAGTTGCCACTTAGGACTCCGCCCTAGCAGTGCTCACCTAAGCATATAGCCCCGCCCACACAAATGGCACTTAAGCATTTAGCCCCACCCAATCAGCTGCCACTCGGGCCTCTAACCAGCACCAGCTCCCACTTAAGCATATAGCTCTGCCCATCTGTCTGCCACTTAACCCTATAGTCCTAATGTGAATTTCTCCTGGATTCAGCAGGTTGGAAAATGGATGGATGGATGGATTTGTGAATTTCCCCTTGGGATTAATAAAGTAAGTATCTATCTATCTATCTATCCAGCCAAATGCATATAGCCCTGCCCATTCAGCTGACAATTAAGCACATAGCCCCACCCACATAAACGCCACTTAAGCATGCAGACCCGCCCAGTTAGCTGCCACTCAGGCCTCTAAACCCCCATGTTCCCACTTAAGCAAATAACCCCGCCCATCATTTCTGCCACTTAACCCTATGGTCCTGTCCAGCCAAATGCCACTTAAGCATAAATCCCTGCCCAGTCGTCTGCCACTCAGGCCTCTAACCCTGCCTTACCAACTTCCACTTAAGCATATTGTCCTGCCTAGTCAGCTGCCACTAAGGTCATTAACCACCCCCCCACCCACCAGCTCCCACTTAAGCATATAGCTCTGCCCATCTGTCTGCCACTTAACCCTACAGTCCTATCCAGCCAAATGCCACTTAAGCATATACACTCGCCCAGTCAGCTGCCACTCAGGAATCTAACCACGCCTTCACAACTTCCACTTACACATGTAGCCCCGCCCATCTTTGTCACTTAACCCTATAGATATGTCCAGCCAAATGCATACAGCTCTGCCCATTTAGCTTACGCTTAAGCATATAACCCCGCCCACAAAAAACATCACTTAAGCATATAGACCCACCCAGTCAGCTGCCACTCAGGCCTCTAACTCTGCCCTACCAGTTGCCACTTAAGCATAAAGCCCCACCCACCTGTCTGCCACTTAACCCTATTAGATCAAATGCCATAGAGCTCTGCCCAGTCACCTGCCACTCAGGCCTCTAAGTGTGCCCAGCCAGCCACCACTTGCGCCTAAAGCCCGTCCCAGTTGGCTGCCACTCACATATACCAAGATGCATTACTAACAGCCCTCTTCTTCATTTACGTTGTTCGCCTGTATGATAAAAGCATTCTGAGATTTTTCTAGAAAGGAAGATGGGCGTTTTGAGGTTCTTCAGTCCTACTCACTAATCATGGCACTGGTGAGTGGTGCTGTGTTGTAGGCTGATTGGAATTGAACTGAACTCAATAGTTTATGCCCATTATACCCATAAAGAGTTCCAGACAGCTGGACTCTACATGTCAAGGGTCTTGGAGCATTGCTCTCTGTAAAAGGCACTATATACAAGTTGTAGGGTAAATCCACTGATCCCTTGTTGTGCCCCTTTTATACTGCATTCATAAAATGGCATCACCTGGGAAAGGCGCTATATAAGGATAGAAAGTGGATTGAAAGCTAAGGAGCCGCAGCTTCCACCATAAGATCACCTGGTCAGCTCCATCCTCAAGTTGCACTGTACCTTGTGAAGCACTCGTGAATGATATCTGTGGTGAAAGGCACTATATAAAGAAACCACAAGGTGACAGTTTAAACCCCAGCCTCCCCTCCAGCTGGCGCTCACAGTGGGTCAGATTTGAAGACTCCAGTCCCTACGCAGGTGTAAATGTTTGTCCACTAAATTGTGATTTCCAGAGGAAGGGATGAGAAAAGGGATGCAATCAGATAGTTAATCCTGAATAAACAGTTCTGGGGGGAGCCACTCAGTTCTGCTTTTATTGAAGGGGGCTCAAGAGTCATATGGCCGGACCCTCAGAGACTAGTGGGCCTGCTTCATTATCTGACACACCACGGTGCACAAACATCGTAAATCTCAGAACAGATGGAGGTGGTGTGGATGGCTGACTTTGAGGCTGACATAGGATAAAAGTGAAAGGCACTATATAAAATGGTGGGGTCTGGGATCCCGAGTCCTGAGCTGGCCAGATCTCAGTGGCTTGAGGCGTGCGCTCGTCTCTGTTTGATAGAAATAGACCGGAAAATGTTGCTAAGGGGAAAAGTGCACTCATTAGGTGGGAAACAGCTGCTTACCGAAGCCATTAAATTAAGTCGCAAATGACATTACTTCATTAAGTGATGACAGACGGAAGAACACGCACTCCGGAGCTCCTAGGCAGCAACATTTTTCCGGAGGCATTTTTCTTGATTTGGATTTAGTTTTTCTACTTGAAAAGGGTGTCAATTAATGTACCAGAAAAATAAACATAATTTATTTCAAACATCACTCTTTATTTTTTAAGGATGAAAAGTGTGGGGGGTTCATAAGGCTACTTCGGCATCACATCTCCTCGCACTTAAAATGTCGCTTGGCTCCCAGAGAAACGTGAATTAAAAGAAGAGAAAGGGTGGCGCTTAAAAAAAAAAGGGAGAACCCTGGCAGTTTGGATACATAAAAACATGCAAAAAATAACCGACCTGTTCACCCCAACACCGTCACCTGCTTGTATGTTGGCGGCGCAGCAGCAAGAACGGCGAGGATTATACACTGGGGGGGCTGGTGGTCTTGCTTCAGACATTTTGTAGCATTCCCACTGCAGGAACTTGGCCCATTGGTTGTTTCTGGTACTTTTTCTTTTAGCTCCTCATTTTAATATGAGACATGAGCATCAAGCCCCATCGCTAAACATCACTCAGTGCGCACACATAAAGCTAAATGCATAGGGGACACTGCAGGGCCAATTGGCCCAACCTTCAGCTGGCAGCCCCCTGCACAAAGAAAAGATCCAGAATTTCACAGTAGAGTGAGCATCCATAGTGCTTGTATCTGTCCATCATGTCATTCACACTGCAGGAACTTGGGCCATTGGTTGTTTCCGGTACTTTATTTTTTAGCTCCTCCTCCAGGGTGTGTACTTTTTCTTCCACCAGGAAGTATCAGGGGTGGAGCCTGAGTGATGAATTGTGCTGATTGGTTGCCTACAAGCAGCGGTGTCATCTTTGAAATGTGTTTGTAGTTTGGATTTTGGAGAGACGCTGTATCTGTGAAGATGGCATGCCACACTTTCCAACTCATCACCGCACCATTCATCAAATCTAACCAATTAGGGGAGGGGGGGTTTGTTGAGGGGGTTCCTTGTGAAGTTGTGATCGCTTTGAAGCGGTAAGGAGTGGGGAGTCGCTGGTGAACTCCTGAATGCGCCCGCACTTCGTGCCACATCACTCTTAATGGCCGCCTCCCTGCTGTGCCTCACCTTGCATATATCACATATTTTGCATAAAGGTTACAATGCCTGTCGCGTGGGCTGGAATGCAACACGCAAAAGTGGTCCGGGACCAGAAGTGACCACAAGGGGGCCTACATCGTAAAGGAGACCCTGAAAACAAAGTTCCATGTGGTGGGAAGGTTCCTTATGTTGACTGTTTGCTTTGTGCCGATTAAATCAGTTTAGCAGGTGGACCCCCTGACCAGTGGGCCACCAGGATACTTATATTCCCTGTCAACTTTGGTGTCCTGATCCCAATCAGAGCAGGAACCATCCCTGGACAGCCCATGACACACACACACGCACACACACACACACACACACACACACACACACACACACACACACACACACACACACACACACACGCACTGGGGGCCCACGTAACCTGCATATCTTTGGACTGTGGGAGGAAAACCACACGGACAACCAAAATTAACAAAAGGATCCATCCATCTTGCGCTGCGTATTCAGGTCCAGCCGTCTAAACAAAGACGGCCAGACGTCTCTTCTTCTCACCTCCTCCTCCTGTGGGGGGCTACTAATCAAGGCCTCATCTCCAGCATGGCCCTGGTCTACTCCGAGGTTGGACGTGTCCACATAACGCCTCCACAGTGAGGCATCGCGCCCGGACCACCTCACCTTTGTGTTCGTCAGCCTACTCGTTTATTATTTTCTCAGATGGACGGACGCATGGATTTACTGGCACCTCAGCGACAGGGAATCATCTGGAAAAATGATGTTGTTGCAGTTTTCAACGTTTTTGAGATAAAAGTGAGCCGTTTTGGAGTAGAACGAATCATCCTGTGCTGGATTTGTGCTTTGGCCATAGTTTTCGAATCCCACTCGTTCCGGTTGTATTTCAAAGTTCATGTTGCTCTGGATTTTGAAGGTTTGATATCTGCTGAGGCTTGGAGTCCTGAGGAGAGACGCAACGCAATGAATACGATTACATAAGCCTAGCACTTTGGTGCAGGCAGCAGGAGTCCATGGAGCCACCTTGTTCTGCGCTGGCAATGTGATGGTGTGGCACATATTGGGGGGTCCCTGATACCCACTGAAGTACATCTGAATGGCAAGGCATATCAGGGCTTTACAATACAATACGATGCAATACAATTTATTTTTCTATAGCCCAAAACCACACAAGAATTGCCGCAATGGGCTTTAAACGGCCCTGCCTCTTGACAGCCCCCCAGCCTTGACTCTCTAAGAAGACAAGGAAAAAATCCCAAACTTTACCCTGGAGGTCATGCCATGGGGTTTACCTTTCAGTGGGATATGTGGAAATCCCTAATGACGTGCAAGCCCAGCTGAGCCCACGTGGGTTTACCTGGCGCGGTGCCCACAGAAGGGCGAGGCCGGCTGGGTGTAAGCTGTGCTGGTGCTACACAATGTGTCGGAGAGAAGCAGCATGTACCAAACACACATGTGTGCCGCCGTAGCTTCCTTTTGTAACATATGTGGACATTTATACCACATCTTCAGAGAAAAGGAATGTAATTAAAAGGGAAAAACAAGAACATTTTACGAGAAAGGAGCAGATATGCCACTTCTGTCTTAAGCTCCCCTGAAGTCGCCATTTCCTAGAACTAATTTCTCCACCCTGGGTTCGCTTCCCGGGTCCTCCCTGTGTGGAGTTTGCATGTTCTCCCCATGTCTGTGTGGGTTTCCTCCCACAATCCAAAGACATGCAGGTTAGGTGCATTGGAGATCTGAAATTGACCGTAGTGTGTGCTTGGTGTGTGTGTGTGTGTGCCCTGTGGTAGGCTGGCACCCTGCCCGGGATTTGTTTCCTGCCTTGTGCCCTGTGTTGACTGGGATTGGCTCCAGCAGACCCCCGTGAGCCTGTGTTAGGATATAGCAGGTTGGATGATGACTGACTGACTGACTAACTAATTTCTCCACACAGGTCTGCTCTACCCTGCAGTTCTCTGAAAGGTGGAAGGAGTGGAGCGTGAAGATCAAAGTCGAGCGTCATGTCTTGTGAACGATGCACTTCTCATACCAATTTCCTCTCCTTTGTGGCAAACTTTAAGGGAGCAAGTGCTACTGGACTTTCCTTACCTCTTCACTGGCAGAGCCTCAACTGGGAAAAACTCAATCTGGAAATGCAAATGACAGCAATTTAAAAAAAAAGAATAGACGGCTCTTATTTTAATATGAGTGATGAGCATCAAGCCCCATCGCTGAACATCGCTCAGTGCGCACACACAAAGCTAAGCGCATAGGGGACACTGCAGGGCCAAGTGGCCCAACCTTCAGCTGGAAACAGGCTGGCAAAACAAAGACAATTTCACAGACTTCAAGAAGTAAGACGTTGAATGAGCATCTATAGTGCTTGTATCTGTCTGTCATGTCATTACTCCCAAACCAATGGGGCTAGGATCTTGATCTTGGTCTTAATCGAGAGTTTATCATGTAATACATGCTGGTGAAGCACAAAAGAAAACCTGGCTGGCAACTTCCACAACAAAGTTATTGGGGTTCACGTCTTTCCTATGGCAAACTGCATAATCAAATTAAATGAGAAGATGACATGACAGAAAGAAACCTGCTGAGCGTGAAGCAAATTGCATAAGCCAACTCTGTGCAAGTATATCTTAATTTAAAGCTTATGACAGAATATGTAGCAGTGAAACAAATAATGTATCTCATGGCAGCTTCCACAAACAAATCAAGAAGGTGACATGGCAGAAATAAAAAGAAGAGCAGTGACATCTGCTGAGTGGGAAGCAAACTGCAGGAGCCAACTCTATGAGAGGAATCTTAATTTAAAGCTCATGACAGGATACTCGATAGTGAAACAAATAAAGTATTGAGTGACAACTGCCGCAAACTGATCAAGAAGGTGATACGGCAGAAAAGTGAAGCAAATTGCAAAATGCTGACTAGGTGATAGAAATCTTAATTTAAAGCTTAAGACAGAATAAGTAGTTGTGAAACAAATAATGCACCTCATTGCAACCGCCACAAACTGATCAAGGTGACACGGCAGAAAGAAAAAAAGGAACAGTGACATCTGCTGAGAGTGAAGCAAATTACAAAAAGCTGAGTACGCGATAGAAATCTTAAATGAAAGGTTATGATGGGATACAAACTGGTGAAGCCAAAAATGTGTCTAGAGGCCACTTCTGCAACTCATCGAGAAGGTGACATGGCAGAAAGAAAAAGAAGGGCAGCAAACATCTGCGGAGCATAAAGCAAATTGCAGAAGGTGACTATGGGATACAAAGAAGAAGAATGAGAGTTGCAGCATCCTCTGACGGTCAAGCATATACAGCATGGTAATCTGATGGTACAAACTACTGGGGCTCAAAACGTGCTCTTGGTTTTACCTGATACTTTCTGGAAAGTCAAAAAATGTGAGTTCACTGCAGCCTCACAAAAGTAAAAGATCTACTGGGCATCATACTAGTGGGCACAAAATGCAGCCCCCCACAAGCCCATCTATTGGTACTTCTCTATTATGGGCTGCATACATTTTCCGTTAATCATAATCAGCTGTCAGAAATTGTGTCTATTGATTATTGACTGTGACAACGGAAAAAAAACAGCAGCAACATCTGCTGAACGCAAAGCAAATTGCAAAATCCGACAATGTGATAGGAATCTTACGTGAAAGCTTAAGACAGGATACTCGCAGTGGAAACCACAAATGTGACTAGAGGCAACCTCCTTGAATTGATCGAAAAAGTGACATTGCCAAAAGAAAAAGAAGAGTACCAACATCTCCCGAGTGTTAGGCAAATTGCAAAAGCCAACTACGGGAAAGGAAACTTAATAGAAGGCTTATGCGGCTAGCAACAACCTCAATGAACTGATCAAGAAGGTGACACGGCAGAAAGAAACAAATGAGCTGCAACATCTGCTGAGTGTGAAGCAAACTGCATAAAGAGACTATGTGAAAGGAATCTTAATGTAAAGGTTTATGACAGGATACACATTGGTGAAACAAATAATGTTCCTCGTGCCAGCCTCTGCAAACTGATCAAGAAGGTGACATGGCCGAAAGTAAAACAAGAGCAGTGACATCTGATGAGCATGAAGCAAATCACATAAGCTGATTATATGGTAGGAAATCAACAGAAAGTTTACGGCGGTGTACACGCTGGTAAAACCAAAAATGTGACTAGAGGCAGCCTCTGTGAACTAATCAAGAAGGCGACATGGAAGAAAGAAAACGAAGAGTAGCAACATCTGCTGAGTGTGAAGCAAATTGCAAAAGCCAACTATGGGATTGCAATCCTAATAGAAGACATATGATGGGATTAGCGCTGGTTAAGCAAAAAAATGTGACTAGCGACAACCTCGACAAACTGATCGAGAAGGTGACATGGCAGAAAGAGACAGAAGAACAGCTAAAGTGGATTATGGGACAGGAAGAAGAAGAAGAAGGGCAGCCGCGGTGTCTACAGTCTGTCAAGCACATACATCGTGGTAACCTGCTGGTACCTGCAAACTACTGGGGTTCAAACCTTGCTCTTGTTCTTAGATGAAAGCTTATGAGCTGATCATTTCTGGAAAGTTTAAAAGTCTGAGCTGGTATCAACCTTGGAAAAGTAAAAGATCTGCTGAGAGTCTTACCGGTGGGCACAAAAAGTTTATTGTAATAAAAGCTGGATCATCACAAGCTCATCTATTGATACTTCTCCAGGACATGTTACATACGTCTTCCATATTCATAATCAGGTGTAAGAAATTGTTTATTGACAATTGACTGTGACAAAGAACTGCGTAATAGGAAGAAGGATAAAAAAAAAAGTTCAGCAACATCTGCTGATTGTGAAGCAAATTGCAAAAGCTGGCAAGAGTCTTATGATGAGGAACACTCTGGTGAAGCCAAAAATGTGAACAGAGGCAACCTCTCCGAAATGATCAAGAGGGTGACATGGCAGAAAGAAAAAGATCTGCAACATCTGCTGAGCATAAAGCAAATCGCATAAGCCATGACCACTGGCCGTGACAAAGAGCTCCATGATATGAAAAGGAAGCTGGGCACCATCTGTGGGGCGGCATATTTTCAGGGTGAAAAACTAAACACTGTCTTGCCAAATTGGAAAAGCTCAGCTTGGTCTACGCAACCCACCTTTATTTGAGAACCGGAGGTTCGCGTGTTTCCTAGTATGATAGAAAATAACAGAAAAATGCTGACAACGATGAGCCAGAGTGTTGTTCTAAACATTTAATAACAAGTTAAAGTTCTTCTCTTGGGCCTCATTGGCTCGTAATGCACAAATGCCTCTGGTATGGAGTCGTCATTTAGTTGACGTCCAAGTGATGTGACGCAAACAAACAAACAAAAAAAAACTCACACAAAAAGACATCCAGAAAGCCCAAAGAGACAGAAGAAAGCAGATCAGGAAAATATAAAAAAGCTGCTCTTGGGCCTTTGGAGATGAAGTCACTGCTGATACCCAACTGTTTACTACAGAGGAAAATAAATCCTAAATCTCGGCTAACGAGCTGCCGCTCACGCGAGCTCCGCATGTTTGGTTTTGTGCCTTTTCAGCTGAGCGGCATTTTTCCTAATTAGGCGCATCATCTCTGAAGCCCTCGTTTTGCTGACGCTTCTTCCTTCTGAGACGAACACAGGAAATTGGAAAAATCAAAAAAGATTTATTACTCGGATTTGGTGTACGTCAACAACTGGATATTTGGCAATAAAAAAAAAAATTAAAAAAAAGAGAGAGAGACTTAAAACGCAGAAGGTCTTTAGGCAACCATGACCACTGAGACGAAGAGGGTGTTTGGGGTGTGTGTGCGCATGTGTGTGCGCGCTCTTAGGTAAGGAAGGCTGGACCGACAGTAAAGGAGCCGTTGCTTACCCTACCACCACAGACAGGATGGGGGGTTCCAGTCCCAGTCTGGTGAGACCCCCTGTGGCCAATCAGTCAGACCTGTTGAGCTCTTAAGAATTCATTCTGAATGCTTTGAAATCCCTTCAAGTGTTTCTTTCTCCAGTGCCTCCTATGATAATCCAGTCTTTGAGCATTTTGGGGTATCCACCCCCCCCCCCCCATTTCTGGCCATCTAGACCCCACAAAAAGAAACCCCTAATTTTGAAGCCATATTTTTTGGCAGGACAATACAAACCCATAGGCGTCTTCAGCATAGATGATCAGACGGACTTGACACTGTGCAGGCCACATCAGCCGCCGACCCCCCTAACGAGATACGAGGGGACAAAGTGACTCGGCGCAAAAATGGGGACCGGTAATAAAGGCACGTGGAGCGTCAGTTTGTGCGAGTTTGAGGGTGCTGATCATCGACACGTGGATTAGGTTGGCAGTTTTGATTGCTTTGTCGTTTTTCATTTCATGTTTAATTATAGATCACATCAAAAAGACATTGAAACCAAATAAAAGAGAAGAACAAAAAGACACATTTTAAAAGGAATAAAACGACTCGCAGATTAAGAACTCAATAGAAAGCAGAGAAGCAAACCAACACAAAACAGAAGAGCTGGCAGTCTTTAAAGCGATTCAAGTGCCTGAGAATATAAACACGTCTTTTAAATTTGATGTAAAAATGTCTGACTTAATAAAAGATGGGAGACCATCCCAGAGAGTCTTCGGGTAGCTAGAGAGAGGGCCCGGTCCCATGATAAAACTAAACCGAGTGTGTGGAATAGTTAAAAAAAATATCTAAGCAGAGGACTGTGAGGCTCGAGAGAGTTGGAATGGAGGTCTCGGAGGTCAGAGCCGTGCCATGGGGGTCTTTAAAAAACAAATAATAAAAACCTTAAATTCAACTCAGTATTTCACAGGTAGCCAATGCCAGGAGGCGAGCACAGGACTGACACACTCTCTTTCTCTCTTGGTGCCAGTTACAAGTCTCATAGCTCAATTCAGGACCAACGGCAGGCGTGACACGCTTGACTGACAGATGCCCAGGTACTGAGGGGTCCGACAGTCAGGACGTCAGGAAGTAAAAGCACGAGTGACTATTTTCAGATCTTTAAAAGACACGATATTGTAGATGCCCCCCAGAAGATGCTTGGGTGTCCCACCCAGGACAGAGGTGGGATCCTTACCCAGCTGGGATGGCATAAAGCAGGGGTGTCCAATTCCGGTCCAGGCGGGCTGCAGGTTTTCATTCTAACCAAATCCCTAATCAGTTTTCACTGCTAATAAACTTCTTTTCCCTTCATTTTAATAGCCCCGTATTTAAGGATTCGGCCCTCTGAATTGATTTGTTCCTTCATTAAACAGAAACGAGACGTGAAACGAGCCGACAGATGAACGTCAAACTCCAGCCAATTTCACTCGAACCAGTTTCTTAATGAGAAGCCCATTCTTGCTGTTAATTAAAGCCAGTTACTGAATATCATGCCAGGAAAAAGCACCAGAGATGTGATGTTTGCTCTGAGGGTGCTGATGGAGAAGTTTAGAGAAGAGCAGAAGGAGTTGCATTGCGTCTTTGTGGACCTGGAGAAAGCAAATGACAGGGTGACTGAGAGGAGCTGTGGTATTATATGAGGAAGTCGGGAGTGGCAGAGAAGTACGTAAGAGTGGTACAGGATATGAACGAGGGAAGGGTGACTGTGGTGAGGTCTGTGGTAGGAGTGACGGACGTGGGATTACATCAGGGATCGGCTCTGAGCCCTTTCTTATTAGCAATGGTGATGGACAGGTTGACAGACGAGATTAGACAGGAGTCTCTGTGGACTGTGATGTTTGCTGATGACATTGATGATCTGCAGGTTGAGGAGACCCTGGAGAGGTGAAGATATGAGGAGGAGAGGAATGAAGGTCAGCAGAAACAAACAGAACACATGTGTGTGAATGAGAGGGAGGTCAGTGGAATGGTGAGGATGAGGGGAGTAGAGTTGGCGAAGGTAGATGAGTTTAAATACTTGGGATCAACAGTACAGAGTAATGGGGATTGTGGAAGAGAAGTGAAGAAGAGAGTGCAGGCAGAGTGAGAAGAGTGTCAGGAGTGATTGGTGACAGACGGGTATCAACAAGGGTGAAAGGGAAGGTCTACAGGATGGTAGTGAGACCAGCTGTGTGATATGGGCTGGAGACAGTGGCACAGGAGACAGAGCTGGAGGTGGCAGAGCTAAAGATGTTACGATTTGCATTGGGTGTGACAAGGATGGACAGGATTAGAAATGAGGACATTAGAGGGTCTGCCCAGGTGGGACGGTTGAGAGACAAAGTCAGAGAGGTGAAATTGTGTTGGTCTGGACATGTGCAGAGGAGAGATGCTGGGTATATTCAATGAAGGGTGCTAAGGATAGAGCTGCCAGGCAAGAGGAGAAGAGGAAGGCCTAAGAGAAGGTCTATGGATGTGGCGAGAGAGGACATGAAGGTGATGGGTGTGACAGAGCAAGATGACGAGGACAGGAAGAGATGGAAGAAGATGATCCGCTGTATCGACCCCTAACGGGAGCAGCCAAAAAAAGAAGATTGAATATCAGGACTTGTTGTTGCTCTCATTCTGTCACAACAGACTGTTGATTTTCTGTTTTTTCCAAGACCACCATCAAGAAGTTTTGGTGACCTGAGCAGTTCAACATGACCGAGAAACAACAACTAAGGGGTCTGAGTCACATCAATTAAAACAAAAGCAAAACAAGTTAATCAGCAGTAAAAATGGCTCACTAATTAAGAAGATGGTTAGAATGAAAACCTGCAGCCACTGTAGACGTTCCACAGTTGGACGCTCCTGCCATAAAGGAATGATGGACTAAATGGGGCCAATACATTTATTTACTTGGCTGGCGCCTTTCTCCAAGGAGACTTCCAACATTTAGGATACAATTGGTTCCATTACTTTTGGTT
The DNA here is from genome assembly GCF_900747795.2 of Erpetoichthys calabaricus. Taxonomy (NCBI): domain Eukaryota; kingdom Metazoa; phylum Chordata; class Cladistia; order Polypteriformes; family Polypteridae; genus Erpetoichthys; species Erpetoichthys calabaricus. Next base: position 214,124,828 of record NC_041399.2, on the reverse strand, counting down.
TGCAGTTGGAGAACAGGCAGATGAAGTGACTTGCTCAGGGTCACACCGTGGTGTCAGTAGTGGGATTTGAACACAAAACCTCAGGGTTTGAAGTCCAAATCCTTTAACCAGTACACCACACTGCTTGCAATACCCTGCCGGGACGTCTTATGATTCCCGTTCTCACTGGGATGCCCGAATGTTACGGGAACCGGCAAGAAGTGGACAGCAGGGAGCAGTTCATCCTCCACTACAGTAGGTGGCAGTGTCCCTCATACAGAGTCCCAATTTGCACAGGAGTTGGAATTGCAGAAGTGCAGCCCTGATGGACCATAGAGAGCGATGCCCGGGTGGCGGGGAGGCCTACCTGGCTTTCTCATAAACTGGAAGTGCTTCCAGCTGGCCACATCAGGAGCTGGATGAGTCAAAGTTGGGAGGAAGGAAGGCAGCAGTCATTGTGTGGGGAGAAGAGGGAGAAGAGTGGAGTAGAGGCAACCTGTTTACTGGTATTATACAAGGAATCTGTATAATAAAAAAAACGTCTGATTTGAACCTGGGCCTGTTTAGTGTGGTGTGTAGGGGGGTTTAGGGCTCTGTGGTGCCCCCCTCCATCTTTCACAATAGGTTTGAGTTTTGATGTATGTCCGAGTTGAAAGAAGCTACCATGAACTTGTTTGTCGAATTTAGGAGCAGAGTCAAAGATAATTCCAAGCTTTTTTCTTTTTTTTTTTTACATGGCAAGGTGGAGTGGGTGCTCGGAGGCTGGGCATCTGCCCTGGCAATAGGAAGCTTGCTGGTTCAGATCCCATAAAAATGCCAGAAGTGATTCCACTCCATTTGGGCCGTTACGCTCTGTCTTGGGTATGATGTTAATCTGCATTCAGTCCTGGAAGCCCTGAAAGCTTGTGGGTTGGTGGCAAGATTGGCACTCCATCCACCCTTAAAAAAACCTGCTACTGCTGCAGTGTGCTGCTGCGGTGTCACCCGTTGCCCGGCTGTGCTCTGATTCTAATCTGGGATCCTGAGGTGGTTTGACAACGTGCTGTTAGTTATCAGTACGGGTGCCCAACATCTCCCTGTGCGTACAGTTGCTGGCAGCGGGCCCAAGTCATCTGCTGTCACTCTGACAGAGTCGGGATTCCCAAATGGGACAAAATCCATTTTGTTTTGTTTTAGTTTAAGACAATTCTGTGACATCCAACACTTAGTGTCCCTTAGAAAGTTCAACATGAGCTGCTGAGCTCCATCGTGACCTGGCTAAAGTGGAAAGTATAACTGTGTGCCATCTGCATAGCCATGATCTAATAGGGTGTACTTCTGATAAAGGGGTCCAAGGGGGCGCTAGGGGGCGGGGTCATATACAAGGAGAACAAGACAGGGCCTAAGATGGAGCCTTGAGGTATTCCACATGCAATTGTTGCAGATAATTTCCCAATCGTAAACCGAAAATGTTCCGTTTTCCAAATAAGAGGCAAAGCCTTTTAGTGCAGCAGCCCGAATGCCAACATGATTTTTCAGGCGATCCGACAAAACGGCGCGATCAACAGGTGTCAAAACGCTGCGCTCAGGTTCAAAAGAATGAAGACGGCACACTTTCCAGAGTCAGCAGCTCGAAGTTGATCTTTAGAATCCCTCAAACGGGCAGATTCTGGGCTATGGAGGACTCTACAACCCGAGTGGAATTTGTCCGGAATGTTCTGCGCACTTCGAAAACGAGGTCAGACATGCAAGGAAGAACGTGAGCGGGCCAGGAGCTGAGGTGAGTCCTGCTATTGCTGCTGCTCCTTAAAACACACAAAGGCCCAAAGTCCCAAAAGGCCCCAAAAGCCCAAAAGGCTCAATGGCCCCAAAAGCCCAAAACCCACACGTGACGCAACCCCCCGGCTTTTCTCTTCCTACCCCACCCAAGGTGAATGAGTTCAACGTCCTTTAATGACCAATTTTCATTTATTTTACAGAGCGTAACGTTACTGCTGCCCGCCCACCCACACCATCGCAAGTCCTTGCATGAAGTCAAACACCAGAAAGCGGCTGGCAGGCCCCCGCGTTCTCCTTCTCCCCTTTGTCGTATTTTATTATTCCTGGCATCTCCATTTCCCAGAGTGACCGTTGCCGTAGATCTTCAAACACATTTTTCCAGCTTTTTCGACTGCGGCTCCACTTCACCAGCGCAACTGGGACAGCAACCCACGCTGAGGCCAAAGGAAACGAGCGATGAAGGCGCAGGCACCAGCCATTCGCTTTGTTTTTTTATTCTTTATATATTTTAACGTCTTCTCTTCTCTTAAATAGACTCGCAGATGGCACAAATTGCCTCTTAAGCACTGTATTAATATTTCACTTCAAATTGAATCTTGGATGAAGCCGTCTTTACGGAAGTAATGGAATTGCAGAGATGGAAGCAGGCACCCAAATCGAGTGATGTGCAAAATTGAAATTAAATTGCGAAGGATGTGCTTCCAGGCTCTGCTCTGCTCCGAAGGTAATTGGAATTTATTACGTCTGTGGACATGAAATTTAAACTGCAGGCCTTCAACTATTATGAAAGGAGGAACTCACATCCTCCAGCCGGACAGCACTGAGGCGTATATGGCGCCTTTCACAGCAAGTAACAAAGTATTCAAGTACCTCGTCATATGTCCTCAGTACAATGACACAAACACAATACAACAAAATAACTAAACAACTAAATAAAAAGTGACACTAGGGGGGCGCCACTGAGCCTCAAACACCAAGCATAACTACTATAAAACAATCACGGGCTCAAAATATTTTTATTTGCACAAAAGTACCTTTGACATCCAGTGCACCACAATACATATAGCACAGGATAATCCTTTTGGTCTCTCCGTCCACACCTCCCAATTATGTCCCCCTCACCCCAATGTGATGCAGCCCCATTTTATTGTGCACCTGGTGCCATAGCTCTAGGTGATGGCGGTAACTTCTGGGTCGGGCAGAAGTCACTTGAAACAGGGAGAACTTTCTTACACAGCTCCCCCTGGAGGCACCCATGATACCCAGCAGGGTTGTCCCAAAGGACAATTCCCAACACTCCCTTCAGGCCTAAGCATGGGTGTAGTGTACCAGCCCGGGAGCCCTGCCACCTAGCGTATCCTGGATGGTTCTCTCCCTTAATCCATCCCATCTATAGTTCAAGAATGCCCTCCATCTCAGAACCCCCATCCAATGCCCCTTCCTATTACAATACATACATACATATATAAAGTATATATGGGTAATGTGTATTGTCACACATGTTCACCTGGAAACCATCTTCCAGACTCTGAATAGGTAAGCAGTACCTACCACCTTGGGAGGAAAGGGGATGCTGATGCTAACTGCTCCTTCTCTCTCTAACACATTTCTGGGAAGATATCTCAGGACGGTACCTAGCTTCACTCACAACGCCCAGAGGAGGCACAGCCCCTTCTGCCTTGGACACCATAATAACTGGAAATCCAAAGAAGGAGGTGGCCATTCGTGACCAGGACCTCAATGGAGTCTGGGTTCCTATTGAAGTACCTTACTAATGACTGGAAAGATGAAGTGCATTAATCTCTCTTTTTTTAAAGGAAATATTTTACTTTCATTAAACAGGGTTTGCTTGGTTGGCATACCAACCTTTCTCTGGCAACCTTGGTCAATTCACCCAGTTACTATATATACTGTATATACAGTATATCCATCCATCATCCAACCCGCTATATCCTAACTACAGGGTCTCAGGGGTCTGCTGGAGCCAATCCCAGCCAACACAGGGCACAAAGCAGTAAACAAACCCTGGGCAGGGTGCCAGCCCACCGCAGTAATATATATATATATATATATATATATATATATATATATATATACACACACACATATATATTACATATATATATATATTACATATATATATATATATATATATATATATATATATACATACATACATACATATATATGGCTCTTCTGAGCTAAGCAGAAGGATGGAGTTCCTGCTGATGGAACCTGTTTCTTGACAAAAACCATGCCGGCTGATTAAAGCCACCTTTATATTGTGCCGTGTGCACTTTTTCGGTTTTCTGTTGAATCAATTAAAATGGGGTTGCTGGGCTGGTGCCCCACCACTGCTCCTGGCTTTGTATGGTCTGTCCATGATAGATAGATAGATAGATAGATAGATAGATAGATAGATAGATAGATAGATAGATAGATAGATAGATAGATAGATAGATAGATAGATAGATAGATAGATAGAATGAAAGGCGCTATATTATAGATAGATAATATGAAAGGCACTATAGATAGATAGATAGATAGACAGAATGAAAGGCGCTATATTATAGATAGATAGATAATATGAAAGGCACTATAGATAGATAGATAGATAGATAGATAGATAGATAGATAGATAGATAGATAGACAGACAGAATGAAAGGCGCTATATTATAGATAGATAGATAATATGAAAGGCACTATAGACAGATAGATAGATAGATAGATAGATAGATAGATAGATAGATAGATAGATAGATAGGCACTATATAATAGACAGACAGATCCATTATACTGGGGGGCTCGAGGTCTGACACACTGTCACACTGAACTGTGTTCACCTCAGAAATGCAGAATGGACAAATGTGCAAATGCAGAGGGTGCCCCACTTGGTGGAGTTTGAGGATTTCTAGCATTTCAGTTTGTGTATATTTTCTCACACACACATACTTTGGTGTTTCTTGGGTGTCACTGTGAAGGAGCAAAGGCAGAAAAAGAAAAGCACAAACAAACACAATGAATGATGATGTCACTGCCAGCTGATTGTTGACTCCAGCCCTTCGGGTCAATTATAAGTAAAGGGCATTGCAGATGGTGGGAACAGATTTGTCATTTGATAGACCACCACCTCAGTGAGAACATCTTAAGTGCCCTTAATAGAGCAGAGGGCTAGTATACGTATTTCATGCCTCTCTTGTTTGGAGGTCACATCTGTGTGTGGCAGTAAAGCGGGAATCCTTGCTGTATCCCCAAATCTTTCACAACTTTCTACAACATTGACTTTTCAGACCATTAAGTTTTTTAGTACATTTCAATCTGTCACATTGGTTGCTCCATATGGTGTCTCTCAAGAGTTAATAGTAGGCCGAGTCTCCAGGGCTGTCGGCTATCAAAGAGGCTTCACTCAATGACTTCCGAAACGTTTCCTCTGGAAGAGCTCGGCTGTTTCCTGAGTTTCTGCATCCAGATCTGTCTGGTTTGGTGAAAATGAAATCTGTACAAATATTTGGAAAGGCTGGATGAGTGAAAAATGAGGATGCCTTTGTAGAAAGAATTGTGGAGTGGAAGAAGAAGGAGAAGTCATCCAGGTTGTCACACGTCTTGACCACAGGAGGGGGTGGGGGGGGAATTCTGTCTTACAAGTGCAATAAAACCTAACATGTCAGCACCCAGTGACACCATAATACACGAGAATGGACTAAATAAAGAACTACATAGTAGGATAGGCACATATAATTAATATGAAAAATACTATAAGATAGATAGATAGATAGATAGATAGATAGATAGATAGATAGATAGATAGATAGATAGATAGATAGATAGATAGATAGATAGATAGATAGATAGATAGATAGATAGATAGATAGATAGATAGATAGATAGATAGATAGATAGATAGATAGATGAAAGGCACTATGTAATAGATGTGAATAGATACAGTAGATATGAAAGGTGATAGACAGACAGAGATAGATAGAATTCTTTAAATAATAAAAAGGCACTATATAAGAGAAAGATAGACAATGAAAGGTAGAACAGATAAAAGGCACAACATTACAGATTGACTGATAATAAAAGGTTTTGTGTAATTGATAGATTGATAGATAAAAGGTGTTATGTAACATATAGATGGATAATGAATGGCACTATATAATAGATAACATAATAATAATAATTCATTAAAAGCAGTATATAATATGTAGAGAGGTAGATATAAGGCACTATATAATAGACAGACTGACAATGAACAGCAGTATGTAGTAGACAGACAGATAAAAGACACTATATATAATAGACAGATTATTAAAGGCAGTAAATATCAGATCAATAGATAAAAGACATGATATATTAAACTGACAGATGAAAGGCGCTGTATAATTGGCTTTGGACGGCACTAACACACAAAATTGGAATGACTAAGGGCCGTATATAAAGTAAAGTCACCTCTCATAACCACAGAGACAGTACATGCGGCGTCCCCGATACCCAGACGGATTTGAAGTGTTCTCAATTCCGTAAACTTGAACATAAAGAGATGTACACGCCGGCCTACATGAAAGGCGCTATATCTGGCCCATAAAGGCGTTGGCAGCAGGCGCGCTTCACAAGCCCCTCATCGCAATGCCAGTTTCTGGCAGGACGTCTGCCCAAATGCGAGTTCTCGAGTTTCTGAACGTTTCCTGCACACAAACCTCCAGTGTGGGAACAGCGAGCATGTTAATCCTGATGTGAGGTCCCCTGGGTTAGAAAATAAATAAAGAATCTCAACTTCAGTAGTGAAACACGAGGTCCGCCACAGATGTTAAAACATTTCCGAGCTTTCCAGGGCTGACGTGTCTCTCAGAAACAGAATTCTGTTATTTTATGATCTGGCAGCTGACAACACACGCCGTGCACATCACCATATGCTGTGGATCCTTTCTGAGGGTCCGTCCGGTGTCTCTAGTGGCTTAGCTGTCAATGTCAAATGTTCAAATGGCTGAGCCGAGCTCTTGTCTCCAATTCAAGTGGTACCCACCAGGCAATCACAGCCCCCCACCCCACGTCCTCTTATGCTGCCAGTCGAGGTGACAGTGGATTTGAAGCTATGTGACAGATTCATGTAAAACTTATCGCTGTGACAAATTTGGCCTCATCCAGATTGTCTTAACCCTTAGGCAGTACCCTGGCACAGCACCTGAAGTGTCTTGTCAGAAGGGGTCCATGCAGAGCAGGTATTTCTAAAGCCTCCCCATGTATTTGAATATGGCACTAATCAGGGGACAGTGGGCAGACGCGGGTGTTATAGTGACACAAAATACCCCCGGAGGTACGTTTACATATGTTTGGGCTGCAGCTTTTCCCACGACCTTTGGAAAAGGCAGAGAACAGCGATGTGTGGCTGGGCCTCAAGGACCCCTGTGACCATGGAGAACATGGAAAGATGGGGCCTGGGCGTAATGATGGGGGTCTGATAGCAGTCAATGACTTGTCATTACATACATGAGCATGCAAATGACATTAAACACACAGCAGAACAGAGCGTGTTATATCATCACGTGATGACAGAAAATTCTTAAAGTGACCTAATCCAGCCTATGACGACAGCCCTGGGCACAAGACAGGAAGCAGATGTGGGCAGCATGCCTGTCTAATGCAGGGCCAATTCACGTGAACGCACACACACACACACACACACACACACAAGATAAGCTGCACATGTGGGAGAAAACCAAGGCATTGGACAACATCTGGGAATGAGATGCAAAATCAAGATGGTGAATCCTGCAGCTGGCAGCCAATGTCAACTATGCCACCCTAAAATATATCAGAAATCTCAGTTTAGGGGCAGTGGGAGACAAGATGAGATAAGAAAATAACATAACATCTCACACACTCTGGAATGAACTCAAGGTTTTGGAAAGATTAGATTAGAGGACAGCTCATTTTTCTCATCTTCCACTTAAGAGGTTTAAATGCCAACAAGACGGTGCCCTGAACTCTCCCTGATGAGTCTCTGCAAGTCAGTGCTGCCTAATGACACACAGAGGCTGCCGTCTGACTTTCCGCTGCTCCATTTCAATTTGATTCACGCTGCTCCTTTTCCATGGATTTAGTCCAAAAACTGAAAAAAAAAGTCAGAAAAGTCGGGCAGCAGTGCGGCTGTCTTAACATTTCCTGTGACATTTTAGAGGGAGGTGGCACAGCTGAAAAAAATACAGGAATAATCACAAGTGACAACGTTAAATGAATCTCAGATTTGCAGAAAATTAGGCTTTAACCACAAATGGAAAACGCATCTTTAGTTATGACAGGGAGATGCAGGAAGGTGGACCTCAGGGGGTCTTAAAACCTCGGCTTTAAAATATTCTGAAAGTTTGATGGCTCGGTTTCTATCCTGAGGGCTGCATAGTGCCGTATATACCTGTCTGTCTGTCTACCCATTATATAGTGCCTTTCACATCTATATATTCATTATATAGTGCCCTACATATCTAATTATTATCTAGTGGTTTTGAACTTTTTCCACTTACGGATGATGGAGGCCACTGTGCTCATTGAGACCTTCAAAGCAGCAGAAATTTTTCTGTAACCTTCCCCAGATTTGTGCCTCAAGACAATCCTGTCTCAGAGGTCTACAGACAATTCCTTTGACTTCATGCTTGGTTTGTGCTCTGACATGAACTGTCAACTGTGGGACCTTCTGTAGACAGGTGTGTGCCTTTCCAAATCATGTCCAGTCAACTGAATTTACCACAGGTGGACTCCAATGAAGCTGCAGAAACATCTCAAGGATGATCAGGGGAAACAGGATGCACCTGAGCTCAATTTTGAGCTTCATGGCAAAGGCTGTGAATACTTATGGACATGTGCTTTCTCAATTTTTTATTTTTAATAAATTTGCAAAAATCTCCAGTAAACGTTTTTCATGTTGTCATTATGGGGTGTTAAAAAAATGAATTTAATCCATTTTGGAATAAGGCTGTAACATAACAAAATGTGGAAAAGGTGATGCGCTGTGAATACTTTCTGGATGCACTGTATCTCTCTATTATATAGTGCCTTACATACCTCTCCTTCTCTCTATCCACTATATAGTGTTTTATATACCTATCTGTCTCTCTATCTACCCATCAATATAGTGCCATGCATATCTATCTATATATCAATCCATCATATAGTGCCTTACACTCCTCTCTCTCTTATATAGTGCCTTACACACCTATCTATTTATATATAATGCAGTTTTGTATGTTGGACAGACAAGCAAGGAGGAATCTCACGGCATTCTGTGCACTTTTAAGTAGCATTAACTCTGACAGGCGCTATATTGAATGACAGCTTTAGTCTCCATCACAGACTTGCATTTTACCTGGCTGAACTGTAACGTGTTCTCTGCCATTTATTAAGTTGTTTTATTTTTCATTCTCATCGACTGAGTTCTCAGAGTGAGTCTCTTTACTTGCCAGAGCTGTCTTCTTTTATTAATACGGATGATGCCGTCATGAACCTCGATATAGAATACCATCTGCACTTCACTTGGGCGTCCTTTTGTGTGCCTGGGCAGGTCATGTGATGCTCATTTGGTGTAAATATTTAAATAAAATGGCCGGTGATTTGTATGATACTTTGGATATAAAACCCGCTCATACTGTGCAAACCAAGCCCATAATGTCGATGTCCGTTTTCCAAGGGTTCATTTCCCAATTTCTTTGCTCTTGTTATTCCAGTATTAAAGCAGGAGGACAGGAAATCGCTCTCCGCTGGAGAGGCCGCCATGCAGCGTTACCGTCCACTGAACTGCACGAGATCGCCGATGATGTCAGCTTTGCCTTTTATTTTTTGGTGTAAAATCAGAGCCGGGGTTAAACACTCGGCAATTCGCTTTCTGTGTGTCACTTTTCAGGAATTAAATGTTCCATCGGAGTTCCATGAATGTTAACAGGAGGTTATGGGCTGCTGTATAGAGAGAAGCCAACATCTGCACACGTGTGATAGTCGTTAGGTGGGCCGCAACAACACAAGTTTTAAAAGGTCAGCAAATTAGGACATTCAGGAGTAACCACCTGAACTAAAGGACAAGCGTCTGTGTGTCCATATAGCTGTGTGTCTGTCCAGATGCTATGTCTCTGTCACTCCAACAGATGGTGCATCAAAAACATGTTTGTAGTAAAGTTCATTACATTTGTCCTTCCAACAGATGGTGCATCACATACATTTTTACTAATAAAATGCATTGCCATTGTCATTCCAACAGATGGCACATCACATACTTTAACATTGCTTTTACAAATCCCATAACACATGGCACCCAAACGAGACATACTGATGTATTTCCTTTGTCATTCCAACAGATGGCACACCACAAACATTAAAACTGCTTTTACGAATCCCATAACACATGGCACACAACAGAGACATACTGATGTATTGCATTTGTCATTCCAACAGATGGCACACCACAAACATTAAAACTGCTTTTACGAATCCCATAACACATGGCATGCAAGAGAGACATATGCATTGCATTTTTCTTTCCAACAGATGGTGCACCACATTTTTAGTAATAAAACGCATAGCATGTGTCATTCCAATAGAGAGCACTTCACAAATATTCACACTGCCTTTATAAACCCCATACCTAATGGCATGTAACAGTGACATATGCATTGCAGTTGTTATTGCAACAGATGGTGCATCACATATATTTTTGCTAATAAAATGCATTGCATTTGTCATTCCAACAGATGGCACACCACAAACATTAAAACTGCTTTTACGAATCCCATAACACATGGCATGCAACAGAGACATATGCATTGCATTTTTCTTTCCAACAGATGGTGCACCACATTTTTAGTAATAAAATGCATGGAATTTGTCATTCCAACAGTGGGCACTTCACAAACATTCACACTGCCTTTAAAAACCCCATACCAAATGGGATGTAACAGTGACATATGCATTGCAGTTGTTATTGCAACAGATGGCGCATGACAAACATTTGTAGTAATAAAATGCGTTGCATTTAACATTCCAACAGATGGCACATCACAAACATTTGTAGCAATGTACTTTATTACTACAAATGTTTGTAATGCACCATCTGTTGGAATAACAAATGCAGTGCATATGTCACTGTTACGTGCCATTTGGTATGGGATTTGTAAATGCGGTGTTAATATTTGTGAAGTGCCCTCTGTTGGAATGACAAATGCAATGCATTTTATTAGTAAAAAGAGAATAATACGGAATACTTCATATAGTGCCTTTGACACGGAGCCTCAACACAACTCCCTTAAATGATAACCAGGCAGGTCTAACATTGTGACGATGACCCAGAGCCTCCTCACAAGGCACTTTTTACAGGAGGTGATAATGAGGCAGGTGTTATATAGCGCCTTTGACACTGAGCCTCATTACAAGACACTTTAAAACATGACAATGAAGCAAGCTTATTATAGTCCCTTTGAGACCGAGGGTCATCACAGCCCACTAAAGCAGATGATATAGCGCCTTTGATGCTGTGTCTTACCACAAGGCACATTTTAAAAAAAGATAAAAATAATGGCAAGCCATTCAAACTGAGCCTCATTACACATCACTTAGAGGACAATGAGGGCTACTTCATATAGCGCCTTTGACACGGTGCCTCAATATAAGTCACTTAATTGACAGTTAATCAGGCTGTATATAGCGCCTTTGACTCTCAGGCTCATCACAGGCTGATGAGGCAGGCCATTGACCCCGAGTATCATTACAAGGCGCCTCACAACACATCATTTCAGATCCAGATGCTCCAGAGGTCTTCTCTCATTTGTATCCCCTTTAATTCCAATTGTTCTTCATTGTTGAAGGCACAGAACTGAAGGAGTTAATCAAACCGCCTCGCTTTAAAATTCCTTTGAATTTTTAGGCAGCTGAAAATCCAAAAAGTGTCAGGTCTTGAGAGGTTATATAGCGCCTTTCACGGCTTGGTTGGGACCCTCCCAACCAAGTGTCTTTCGGACGGTGGGAGCGCCGAGGTGTTGTCGCCAGGCGTGACTCGACACCAACTGAATTACATTTTTATTTCCAGCCTTCTTTGAGGACACGTGAGCTCCGTTTAGCCGAGCCCCCCCCTGACCTGACCTGTGTCCCCTTGTTGCTCTTTTGCTTTTCCTGAACTTCTGGAACGAAGAGGAGACGGAGAGAGAGAGAGAGAGAAGTGGAGGAGGAGGAGAAGGAACGACGGCTCCTTCTCACAGGAAAGAGAATAGCGGAGCGGAGCGGGCAGAGAAGTGTGTGGGCAGCCATCGGCATTCACAGTCTGCTTTATTTTAAAGACAGTTACAAAAAAAAAAAAAGAAAAGAAAAAGTATATTTATGAAAGGAAAAACCCCCTCAGTTCACACATCATTCCAGCGCAGGCGCCAGCTGCTCCTGTGATTCCCCGTTGGATTGCGCATTCCTTCATACTTTGCTGGAGAAATCCTAGCAGCCTCTTTACAGAAAGAGAAAGGAACACAATAAACAACAAAAGTAATGTCATGTGAACACAGACCACTGAAGGGCACCATGGCGGGGCACGAGAAGCCCCTCAGAGGTCCGTAGAGGCCTCAGGATTCTGGTGTCGCCCGCTTTTGTGTCCATCGCATTCCCAGACTTCACATTTAGAAATGGGCCTTTATACCCCTCACCCAGCATTCAACCTTAAGGGTCGAGGATGTCCACACCAGTTTGTGTCCCAATTTAGAGCCTCAGCACTAATTATCCATGCTGGCACCCTTCTGCTTTTCTTAGTGGTTTTATCGAGGCATATGGCACACATTATGGTGGCTACCCAGGGTCATTTAACTGCACCCCCCCAGTGAAAGTCTGTTATTGAAGATCACGCTTACCTGACTTGATGTACATGACACTGCAGGGCGCCCCCTGGTGGCCTTTCATCATCAAGGTGCTTTTGTTGAAGATTATCCTCACTTGACCTCATACATATATGAGAATGCACCCCCTGTTGGTCATTTCTTTCAAGTTATAATTCATCGCCTTTACCTGTCCAGATTTACACTATACTAAAGTGCGCCATCTGGTGACCATTTTTTCAAGCTGTTTGTTTAGATCTGCTATTGAAGATCTATATAAACAATACCAAAGTTGCGCCCCCCCCCCCCCCCCCCTTAACAAGCCATATGAAAATGCGCCTCCTGGTGACCATTTTATTCAAGTGACATTACAGGTCTAAAATCCTCCTCAACTTACCAAATGCAGACAATATTAGAGTGCGCCCCCTGGTGACCATCTTTTTCAAGTGATACTTTTAGGTCTCTTATTGAATATCAGTTATACGAGGCCCAATACACAATACCAAAGTGTGCCCCCCGGTGGCCATTTTTTGCCAAGTTACTTTTTATGTTCGTTATTGCCGATTGCCTTTGCCTGCCCTGATACATATAGTGCTAGAGTACGCCCCCTGCTGACCATCTTTATCAAACTACTTTCCAGGTTTATAATTCATCCATCCATCCATCCATTGTCCAACCCGCGATATCCTACGACAGGGTCACGGGGGTCTGCTGGAGCCAATCCCAGCCAACACAGGGTGCAAGGAAGGAACAAATCCCCAGGCAGGACGCCAGCCCACCGCAGGACACACACACACCAAGCACACAACAATTTAGGATCGCCAATGTACCTATTATTATTCATTATTTATTTATTTACTCACAACACTTGATGGTGCCCCTGGTGTCCATTTTTACAGCTCCTTTTTAGATCTGTTATTGAATATCATGAACATCATGGTGACCCTACCCAATATATATAATGGTGATCATTCCTCATCAAGATACTTTTCAGGTCTGTTACTAAAGATCAACTACATCTGGCCTGTTCTACACATTACTAGAGTGCGCCCCCTAGTGATGGTCTTTTTCAAGCTACTCTCCAAGTCTGTTATTGCAGATCATCCTCACCTGCCTGAGCCGAGATGCCAGATGGTGCCCCCTGGTGTCCATTTTTTAAAGTTACTTTTCAATTCTGTTATTGGATATCATGAAGATCACGGTGACCCTCCCCAATACACATGATACTGCAGGGCACCCCCTGGTGAGCATTCATCATCAAAGCACTTTTCAAGTCTATTATTGAAGATCACCTTTACCTGGCCTGATATACACAACACTAAAATGCTCCCCCTAGCGACCATCTTTTTCAAGCTATTCTTTTAGGTCTCTTATTGAAGATCAATTATACCAGGCCCGATTCATACAACACCAAAGTGTGCCCCCTGGGGACCATTTTTTGCCAAGTTACTTTTTATGTCCGTTATTGAAGATTGCCTTTGACTGGCGTGATACACACAGTACTAGAGTGCGCCCCCTGCTAACCATCTTTTCTAAACTACTTTCCAGACTTATTATTCAAGATCATGCTCACCTGACCTGTGACACGCAATGCTTGATGGTGCCCTCTGGTGACCATTTTATTCAACTGACATTTCAGGTCTAAAATCCTCCTCAACTTACCAAATACAGACAATACTTGAGTGCGCCCCCTGGTGACCATCTTTTTCAGGCTATTCGTTTAGGTCTCTTATTGAGTATCAGTTATACCAGGCCCGACACACAATACCAAAGTGTGTCCCCTGGTGGCCATTTTTGTCAAGTTACTTTTTATGTCCGTTATTGAAGATTGCCTTTCCCTGGACTGATACACAAAATGCTAGAGTGCGCCCCCTGCTGACCATCTTTTTCAAACTGCTTTCCAGGTTTATAATTCATTATTATTATTATTATTCATTATTTATTTATTTACTCACAATGCTTGATGGTGCCCCTGGTGTGCATTTTTACAGCTCCTTTTCAGATCTATTACTGAATATTATAAAGATCATGGTGACCCTACCCAATATATATATATAATGGTGACCATTCCTCATCAAGATACTTTTCACCTCTGTTATTGTAAATTGACTACATCTGGCCTGTTCTACACATTACTAGAGTGCACCCCCTGGTGACCATCTTTGTATAGATACTTCCAGGTAGCCTGGTGGCACACCTTTCTCAATAAGGGTTTAACTGCAGCCTGCACCACCCATGATGTAGGTCAGGAAATGCCCACAACGTCAGTCACAAAACGCCCTTTGAGTCAAATGACTCTACTCTTAACCAGAGTGTAACGAGGCCCGAATGAGAAGAAAAGCTTGAAAGAGAAACTCAGGAGAGGACAGCAGTTCTTGATTGATTATTATTATTTTTTTTATTTCTGTCAAGGTCTCCATTCTTCTAGCTCTTCTGGTTCCACTTGAGCTCATTAGATTTTGGATCGGTGTCTGGGCGCACCCCCAGCTCGTCCCCATTGCCCGCTTTCACATGTCCTGTGTGATTGTGTCACATCTATTTTCCACACGACTCCCATTTGCAGAGGGGTCAGCAGCTGTAGCAGAGCCTTGAGATTCACTGCTGCTGCACGCCAGCTGTGTTTGGTAACTCAATCCACTGGAAGTGCTCAGCGAAGATCTGGCAGTGTGTGTCTGTGTCTGTGTGTGTTGGACAGGCCCAGTGGGGACCTGCACTATTTACACACGGCTCACCCAACAGCCGCAAACTACATTAGGCATCCATTTAAAGGATTAAGCACGGTCAGCAACGCTGGTTTATTCATATTTCTACAATGCTGCAGTACTCGCTTAGTTAACTACCAGCACAAGTGTTATGCGGACAGGAGGTCAGGAGATGGAGGAGGACACACCGTCAAAACCGGGGGCCTCAATCAAAGGAAAACACACACGGAAATACAACCCACAATCTTGGACAAGCTGTGCTTCATGACACCAACCAGTAGATGGCAGCACTTGTGACATCATCAAGCACGGCTACTCTGGCCACGCCCCATAGCAACGGTGCAACAAAACGGTGAAGCGCATTATGGAACAAAGCGACATTTGTTTGAAGCGTATCAAGATGGATATTTACAAAGCTTAAAGAAATACAAAATAAAGATATGCGGCAATTCTCTAAAGTTCAAAACCTCTTAAAAAAAAAAAAGCGCACTATTGTGTATAGAAGAGAAAGGCACTATAGTTTGAGATATCAACTGACATGATAATGAGGACTCTGTGCACAGGACAATAAGGACAGACAGACAGACAACAAATAGAGTAACAAACACAGAGGTACAAACAAGAGGCACAGTATAACAGGTGACATAAATGAGAGGCGCTATATGAGAGATGAAGGACAAATCATAGAAAAATATAAAAAGCACTACAGCAGATGTTACATAATCAACTCCATTCATTTTGTGACTATATAGCGCCCTTCACTGAGTGTACGCTCAGAGGGCTGTGAGAAGTTCACAGGTAAAAAGCAATTAAAAACTTCACAAAAGTACAAATGACATAAAGGCATAAACTCAGATTTGATTTTACAGATTTTAATTGATAGAAGGCACTATTAGATAGATAGATAGATAGATAGATAGATAGATAGATAGATAGATAGATAGATAGATAGATAGATAGATAGATAGATAGATAGATAGATAGATAGATAGATAGATAGATAGATAGATAGATAGATAGATAGATAGATAGATAGATAGATATAAAAGGCACTACATAACACAGATGGATAGACTGAGAGATAGATAGACAGATCAATAGGAAAAGCACTACAGGATTGATAGGTTAAATGGGTAGATAGACAGATGAGAAAGGCACTATATAATAAATAGATCAACAGACAGATAGATATGAAAGGCACTATATGACAGACAGTAATTCTGGTCAGCCAGGCTCAGCTCAAAGGTTTGCCCGCAGCTCCAGTCCCGGGGTGCCCTGCCCTTCTATGCCCACATATGGCTCAGGCCCATAAGAGGGGTCTCCGATGACGACGTCCCCCTCTCGCTCTGCAGTGACGTGACTTTACTCCTGTGTTCTAAAATTCTTTAAATTCCATCACCTAGAAGAGGCTACAGAAGTCAGGCGTGAAGAAATCAAGGAGTGTCCAGGCCTGAGGCCACATGGGAGTAAACCCAGCAGCCACAGTGAGATGCACAGTCTATCACATTAATGGCAGTGGAGGTCGAGGGGCTCTTCTCTGACTCCACTGGGCTGAGGGGCTCATCGAGATGTTTGCCATTGGTTTGACGTTTATGTTCACGCAATCGCCATCACTAACGTGGTTCTCCTGGGGTTTAAATTCTAGCCTGATCTCTCGTCTGCGTGAGTTTGCACGTTCTCCCTGTGTCTCCGGGGACTCTGAGTTTCCTCTCCTAACCCGGGACGTCAGCGTTAGGTTGACTGGGGACTCCAGATTGGCTGAGTGTGTGTGAGTGGGCCCTGTGACAGTGGAATGGCACCCACTCCAGTGTTCATTCCTACAGGCTCAGTGGACTGCTGGATGGATGTTTATTTGTGAAATGACATTTGACCACAATACAAGTCTGGTCAGTTCCAGGTAATTTCAACAGAGTTTCCAGGTATCAGATTTCAAAATAAGAAACCACCCTCATTGTGCAGATTAGCACCGTCACAGCACATGAGAAATGAAGGACGAGTTTAGGCTGAGGCGCTGGACTAACAGGCTGGAGGGGAATACAGAAAAACGCCAGGGTGCAGCACACCAGCGTGAGGGCACAGAAATGGAGGAGAACGGGCTATAGAAGGTGACCTAAGGTTGGAGCTGACGCCTTACACTTTACAGCCACAGAGGGCACCAAAGTATTTAAACAGATAAACAGGCGCTAACCGGAATTCAAGAGACGCCTGTCTGTTTAAATGGAGTGGGACTGGAATGAATGGCAAGGACTGTCCCTAAAAGACACAAAGGCCACACAGGTGTCAGGCACAGAAGGGAGGTCAGGTCATCTATTTATTCATTTTGACTAAAGAAGGTGGCACAATTGTCTGAATGAGGACCTTTAGAGCGGCCACCACTGTATGTGCAGAGGAGAGACCACTTTAAAAAAAAAAAAAACAAAAAAAAAAAAAAAAAAAGACAGCCGATAGAAAACGTGGGGGGCCAGAATGGGAGTGTTTACTTGTTTAGTGTGTGTGAATTGACATTAGCCTAGCGTGACTGTGAAAGGGTGTGTGTGAGAACGAGCATCCTGTGCAGGTCTGTTTCCTGTCTTACACCTGGCACTGCAAGGCTAGGCTCTGGCTCCCCGTCACCATGAATTGGTTAAGGCCGGTCTCACAATGTAACGTTATGCCATGTGAGGGTGTTACTTGACATTATGTCATCTCACATTATGCCAATTTATGTCACAGCATACAATGTCCTGTTGTATCATATTATGTTATGTCTGGCTATGCTGTGCTATGTGATGTCATGGCAAGTCACTTCATGTTCTAATATAAAATGTTATTTTATGTCACGTTAGGTTAGGTTGTGCCGTGTTACACCGTGTCTTTCTAAGTCATGTCATGTTATATTCAGTTATATTATCTTCTTATATGATACGCTACCGTGGCTGTCTGTTTGTCTGTTCAGGATTTTAAATCACCTGTAGTTTGCAAACCGTTTGACTTATTGACCTGAAATTTGGTACACATATACTATGTGATGTCTACTATCCGCTTTCAGGGTGACAATTGATCTCCAAGGTTATTCCTCTTTTTATTTTTATTTTATTGTAGAGTCATCCAGCAGGTCAGCCGTGTGGCGCATGCGCACAGGCGCCATTCTCATTCCCTCCCACCTTCGCCGTCACTTCTCCTACCTCTTCATATCTTAACTCATTCTTCAGGCAGAGTGAAGACTTAACTGCCAGCTTAAGTAAAAGATGAAAGAAAACGTAAAAAAGTAATTGCAACACAAACACTAACTTAATCAATTTTAATGCGAAAAGATGCCACCGAAAGAAGAGAAGACACGGACCGCTAGGGTGGAGAAAAGAAGAGCTGCTCAGGAAACAGCAAGTGCATCAATGAATGATAAACGTACAGAGAAAGAAAGGGGATGAAAACTAGAAGTCACTGCACGTTATCGTTATAGCAGTGCGCCGTTACTGGTGTTATATATGTCCTGTCCTGCTAAGTCCCATCATGTCAATTCATGGCATGCAGTATTATACTATATTACTTCAACTCAATTCAGTTTGTTTCTATATAGCGCCCTTCACTGAGTGTAGGCTCAGAAGGCTGTGATAAGTTCTCAGGTAAAAAGCAATTAAAAGCTTTACAAAGTACAAATGACATAAATGCATAAAGTCATAGATCTGATTTTACAGATTTTAATTTTAATAGATAGATAGATAGATAGATAGATAGATAGATAGATAGATAGATAGATAGATAGATAGATAGATAGATAGATAGATAGATAGATAGATATCATGTTATGTCATGTCATGTGATATTCTCTTTTGCTATATCAAGCTTTATCACATCATCATTTTGTGCAATGACTTGTTATGTCATGTCATGTTATTTTATATTATGTCGTGTATTTTGTTCTGTGATTTCTTATGTAATATTATATTAATTTACTAGGACCAACGCTGCCCACCCCTGGATTGATTCATTTATATATTTAATTGGCCAATTGATTGGAGTGACTGACAGAATAATTACCTGATTGATTAATTGAGGTCCTCTTATTCTATAAAAGGACTCAGTGGTCTGGAGGTTCAGGGTCAATGTAAAGCCCTTCCTATTGTGGACTATGGCTGGCAGCTTATCCCGGCCAAAACCCCCAAGCCACCAGGTGGAGCCATTCCTGCAGCGTGGAGATGCCCCGAATTCCAGCAGGGCATCATGGACCTTGGAGTTCTATACCATGGGGGCCACCAGAGGACGCTGCGGGGAGGCTCAAGGACGTATATTACTCGTAAAGCCCGGAAGTACTTCCCTGTCATGAGGACGGAAGAAATAAAGTACTTCCAGGCTGAAGAAAATGAGGAGTTTTTACCTGACCAGGAAGTGCTGGATAATCACATGGACTGAGGGCTCAGAAGCACTTCCGGGTCATGGACTATAAAGGACTCTGGGAAATCCCAGACAGGGAGTGGAGTCGGGTGGAAGGGTGACAACACATCTGGGAGTGGAGGATT
Organism: Erpetoichthys calabaricus; assembly: GCF_900747795.2. Taxonomy (NCBI): domain Eukaryota; kingdom Metazoa; phylum Chordata; class Cladistia; order Polypteriformes; family Polypteridae; genus Erpetoichthys; species Erpetoichthys calabaricus. The sequence continues at coordinate 214,105,063 of NC_041399.2, read as the reverse complement.
ATGTATTGATTATTGTATATTTATGAGTATAGTGGAGTGGAGGGTGCTTGGTGCACATTATTGTCCGAATAAAAATAATTATTGGACTTTTATCTGGTGTCTGGCGTCTGATCTGAGGGTACAAGGGGGCAATAGCGCTCCCTATCTGTCACACTATCTACCTCTGTCTCTCTTGTATAGTGCCTTTTACATCTGTCTGTCAATCCATTATTAAGGATGGACTGAGTGATTAATTGACTAGACATCACTGGGATTGCCCTCAGGTGGTTTGAGTCCCACCTCTGCCGTGTGTCCTGGTATAAGGGGATGTCAAGGGGGCATCAGGCAAGCACAGGGGTGCCCCCAAGGATCAGTGCTGTGTCTTCTCCTCACTAGACCCTGCCATCCAGTGCCATGGCTTTTCTTATCACTGTTTTTCCATTTCTGTGCAGTCCCACCTGTTATCATATCAACTAGAATCTCTGCACGTCTCACAGATATGGAAGAAGGAACACAATCAATGGGTCAACATGGTAAAGATGGACCTTCTTGTTATCTCAGCTCATCCGAATGTTCTGCTTGGTTCATCACCGATAACGCCCACCAAGTCAGGCCACGTGTCACTGTGGTCATGTCACGTCAAGTCATTTCACGTCTGGCCATGTTATTTTATGTCCTGTTATGTCATATCATACTACAATATATTATGTCACGTCATATCTGGTTACTGCAAGTTACGTCATGTTATGCTATGCCATGTTATGTTATGCCACATCACTTTACTTCATATCCTGACGTTGTGCTATGTCTTTTTAAGCCTTGTCATGTCATATTATGTCATGCTTTGCCATGTTACTGTTTGTTATGTTAGGTCTTGTGAAGTCAAGCCACTTTATATTGTGTCATGTATCTCGTGTTTTGTTAACATATTACAGAACGTCACATCATATTAAGTTATGTCATGAAACTGAAAGTCACATTATGTTACATTATGATCTGTCATGTCACATTATGTCTTGATGTTGTGCTCTGCCTTGTTAAGTCATGTCAACTTATCGTATGTCATGTCAGGTTCCCATGTGTCCTGTTAAATCATATTTTACAGCCGCAATGTGCAGAAGGACATCTCCAGATTTACATTTTCAGTACAGAAATAGAAATCAGAAAGACAAAAGCAACGCTTCCTGCGCGGCGAGGCCGTGAAATGTGTTTTCACTTAAGAATCCCAGTTCACACGCCCTAAATGTGCCACTAGGACAGGAGGAGAGCGAAAGTGACGTCGACTTTCCATAAGCGCCTAATTGAAAGCACATGCCAATAGGAAAAGGCCCTAACAGTGAGGGCTTAATACACTCTTATGATGACCCCCCCCGCCCCCGTCTTGGGGTCAACAGACACTGACGGCACCCAAACAGTATCCACTCAGGCCTGGCGGTGTATTAACAAAACCCTGAGCCTCGAAATGTGACAGGTCGGCCATTTAGGGAAACACAACGGGGCGCTGGGCAGGCTACAAATAGAGTCAAAAGTGGAAAACCCCCTGTGGCCACTCCGGGCGACACGCCAAGGACAGCAGTGAGCGCACTGGCGGGCTGACTGATCAGCTATATGGATGGAAGGAATGAATGGCTATCTGGGGGTCTGACCAACAGAACTGACTGGTTGGAGAAATGATTGTGAGAGAGAATGAATAATTATATCTCAAAATATTATGATGATTACTTACTGTATTTAAGTAATGTAAGTCATACTACTTTTACTAACTGGAAGATATATATGCGTATGCACTGTCATGAACAAGATCAGCAGACGCAGCTGCATTCATTTTTGACAGCTGGCACTTAACGTGACTCACTTAGGGTCACTCTGAGAGTGCCGGGCAGGAAGTGAACTGGCATCCTTGGGGTTTAAAGTCCAGTGCCGTGCCAACTGATGAAGGGGGTAACTGACTGCCAATACTGTAAAGAACTGACTGCCTGGCTGTTACTAATTGATCGATTGATTGAGTGATTGATTGACTGGGGTTGAAAGGGCCAGCTGACTGCCTGATGGGCCGCCTGGCCAACCACAGGGTTACCTGATCAACTGAATCGACCAACAACTAAGAGACCCGCTGTGATTTGGTTTGATTACTTGAGCTTCCTAATTGGTTGACTGACAGACCAACTTACCTGCTTCATTTATGAAATTCCTAATTAAGAGCCTGATTAAATGATTGATTAACTGATTGACTAAATAATTGTCTAATGGATCACTAGATTGTGTAGGTGGCTGAATGAAGAAGGAATTCAATTTTCATTCAAATAGTTTATTGGTTGATTGATAGATGGAATGACTGGAAGAATAAATAACTACCTGATTGAATAAGTGACTGAATAAGGGACAGACTGATCAAATGATTGATTGATGGGTGCTCTTTGAAAGGACTCAGTGGCTCTAAATGTTATGTTTATGGATATATCTATTATATAGTGCCTTTCATTTCTATCACTCTATTATATAGTGCCTTTCACAGCAATCTATTATATAGTGCCTTTCACTCTATTATATAGTGCCTTACATTTCTAGCACTCTATCATATAGTACATTTCATAGCAATCTATTATGTAGTGCCTTTCACTCTATTATATAGTGCCTTCAACACCTATTATATAGTGCCTTTCATTTCTATCACTCTATTATATAGTGCCTTTCATAGCAATCTATTATATAGTGCCTTTCATAGCAATCTATTATATAGTGCCTTTCATTTCTAGCACTCTATCATATAGTACATTTCAGAGCAATCTATTATATAGTGCCTTTCACTCTATTATATAGTGCCTTCAACACCTATCTATTATAGTGCCTTTCATTTCTATCACTCTATTATATAGTGCCTTTCATTGCAATCTATTATATAGTGCCTTCAACACCTATCTATTATAGAGTGCCTTTCATTTCTATCACTCTATTATATAGTGCCTTTCATTTCTAGCACTCTATTATATAGTACTTTTCATAGCTATCATATAGTGCCTTCAACTTCTATCTGTTATACAGTGTCGTTCACATCTATCTATTATATACTGCTTTTCTATTTCTATCATTCTATTATATATAGTGCCTTTCACAGGTTTCTATCTATTATATGGTGCCTTTCACTCTATTATATAGTGCCTTCAGCGCCTATCTATCAATTATATTGTGCCTTTCATTTCTAGCACTCTATCATAAAGTGTCTTTTGCAGATTTCTATTATATAGTGCCTTTCACTCTATTATATACTGCCTTCAACATTGATCTGTTATATAGTGCCTTTCACATCTATTATATACTGTTTCTCATTTCTATCACTCTATTATATAGTGCCTTTCACAGGTATCTGTTATATAGTGCCTTCAACGTGTATCTATTTATTTATTATATAGTGCCTTTCATATCTATCTATCTATCTGTCATATAGTGCCTTTCATATCTATCTACCTATTATGAAAGATGGACTGAGTGGCCTCATTGTTACCTGACTGATTGATTGATTTACAGAATGGCTAATTGATTAAAATGAATGTTTAGCAGATCGCCAGACTCAGGGGTGGGCAGCATCGGTCCTGGAGAGCTGCAGTGGCTGCAGGTTTTCATTCCAACCCAGGTGGCTTAATTAGAAGCCAATTCTTGCCAATCTCAGACCTTATTTAACTCTATGGCTTGTTAGTCTGTAATGTTAGATTCTTATATCGTAGATTTTTTTCCTTTCCAAGGACATCATCAGAATGATTTGAAGCCTAAAATAGATCATTTTCACTTCGTCACGTTTTTCTCTGAAGTGTTTTATTAAATCAAACAGTGCATGATGAACACCACACACCGATGTAAATGGAAATAAGTTCGATGGAGAAGTGCCGTCTCCTTTGTCATTTGTAGCTCACTGCAAGTTTAAGAGCAGTGCTTGCAACAGTTTAAGACTGAAATAAGCAATTAAAGGTGGGGAATCTTAAAAAGTGAGACCATTAAAATGAAGCATCAACATGTCACTTAAGCAGTGAGGGCTTCATCAGCCATATTTGACTTCTCATTAAGAAACTGGGTTGGAACAAACACCTGCAGCCACTGCGGCCCTCCAGGACCGACGCTGCCCGCCCCTGGAGTGAATGACGAATTGATTGATTGATTCATTTAATTGGCCGATTGACTGGAGTGACTGACAGAATAATTGCCTGATCGATTAACTGAGGTCCTCTGTATTCTATAAAAGGACTCAGTGGTCTGGAGGTTCAGGGCCAATTTAAAGCCCTTCCTATCTACCTCTGTCTCTCATATATAGTGCCTTTTACATCTGTCGGTCAATCCATTATGAAGAATGAACTGAGTGATTCATTGACTAGACATCACTGGGATTATCCTCAGTTGGTTTGAGTCCCACCTCTGCCGTGTGTCCTGGCATGAGGGTGCACCAGATAAGCACAGGGGTGCCCCCAAGGATCAGTGCTGGGTCCTCTCCTCACTAGGCCCTGTCACCCAGTGCCATGGCTCATCAGTGTTTTTCCATTTATATGCAGTTCCACCTGTCATCGTATCAACTAGAGTCTCTCCATGTCTTATAGATATGGAAGAAGGAACACAATCTACGGCCTGGCTGAGATGTCACACTAGGGGGAGCCTTTTTGGGACAACGTGCTTTAGTGCTGGGACTCTAATCCTCTTTAATAAAATCCCTGTGTGTGTCCAGGTGTCTGTGTGTGTCTTCTGGTGAAGTGCGCATGCGCGGGGCACGGTGCGATGTGTGATATTACTGTCAGAGAAAGTTACAGGCGTTTTACGGAAATACAAACCAGTATTACTGCGAGAGGAAATTAAAGGTACACCATATAGTGACTCATATTACAGCCACATACAAGCCAGTATTACTGTCAGAGGAGATTAAAGGCATATTACCGACGCGCTTGCCTGTATTACCGCCAGAGAAAATTAAAGGTATATTACGGACGTACAAGCCAGCGGACACACAAGACAGTATTACTGTCACAGAAAATTAAAGACACACAATACACGGCAGCAGCCCACGAAGAACGGTCAGCTCAGCAAGTAAACATCAACAAAAGAAAAGCTGAAAGAAAGAAAAATACGACCAAAAAAAAGAATGAGGTCAAAGTCCCTTGCCATTTAATATAGACTGTTCCTACTAATGTTTATGTACTACTGTTCTAGCGCCCGTTATTGTAACGGGCTTAATGACTAGTCTCATAATAAGAATAAAGTTGTAAGCCAGGAACACACTAGACAGCAAGCTACATGTTTGAAGTGAACTGCATCCGCAATCTTGGACAACCAGGGAATGCGTGAGTTGGATCTTAATGCTGTGTTTATGTGCCTTTGGGTCTGTCAGAAAGTTGTATTACAAATTCAGAGCTACAAGTCCAACAGTTTAGAAAAAACAAAGCTACTCGGATACACTGAGTTGTAACATAACACTGACCTGTATTAAAAAAAAAAAGCCGGTCAGCCATTTTTTTGGTGAAATTGCATTTGAGGTGAAGTGAAACACGTTTAACACATTTAGTTTGTACTTTATCGGTTTAACTTCAATTGCTTTAAGCTTTAGACCCCAATCAGAAGATGCACAAAAGACAACAAAAAAAAAAAACAATCGCTTGATAACAAAACGTAACCGAAGCCTAAAACGAGAACCAGGAATCGAAGTCGAAGCCCAAAAAGGGTCAAAACCAAACACAAGATGTAAGTTAACAAAACCGTCTTGCTCTTTTTGTTTTCCATAAAGGGTTTTAGTATCCACAGACCGCATAAGGAGATGAATTCAAAGCTGTCCTTTCATCCCATCGTGTTGATAATTCCGGGTCATGACCTCAGAGGCCACACCCCCTAGAAATACGGGACACAGACCTAACAGAACAAGAAACAAAATGGCGCCGCTTGAGGGTCCAAAATGGAGTTCAGGACGTTGCAAATCATTGAATTGTGACAAACGACGACGACCTTAACATTCCTGCGAAAAATCCGACTAGAAATTCAGGTGAAAACACTAAACTGGGAAGGTGGAAAGGTCCCAACTGGTATCCCCAAATAGTCCAAAAGCAGGTGAAGATAGATAGATAGATAGATAGATAGATACTTTATTAATCCCAATGGGAAATTCACAAATTATGAATTATGAATACATTATGAATGCAGCATTACGCTGTGGCCATGATGTCACCATGTGTCACACACGTCCTGCTGTCAACCATAAACAACACCACGTGAAAACTTTCAAAATATTCAAAACCAATCGTGAAAATTACTTACAGAAGCGGATTCTACATCCTGCAAATCCCCCCAATTGGCTAGCAAAACTCATAAAGAGAATTCCCAATAAACCAGAAAACATGAAAAGAGAAGCCAGATGATAACAGCCTCCTTTGATTTAAGCGGCGCACGGTGGATCTGAAGTGTTTTAGCGTTGCGCTTTATTAAGCCTACCTGTTTGACAAAGGAGACCCAAAACAGAAGAGCTAACTGGCCTGCCTGCCGAAGCAGGAGCTCTGATTGGTGGGTTCACCCGTCAGTCATTCATAAAGTGACGTGGAGAAAAAGAAAAAAGGTGGACGACAATGGTGGCCAATCAGAAGGATTTCTGTTAAACAACTGAAAGCAGACATGCCAAAGTGACCACCCCCAGTTGACCCCCACGCACCCCGCTGGCTCTGTGTGGCATGTCTAAGGGTCTGCGAAGAAAAATCAACAGCCCAACCCTCCTTCCATACCCATCCCCCCCCCCCCCCAAACACCACTCCTTTCCATCGCGGTTAGTCAACAGAACACATGATGGCAGGGGAAAGCCGGCCGCTCCTAGTGTTACAGATGAATTCAGCCAGGAATCCAAATGTTAGCGGAGCGATTTCCACGCTTGCCTGTAAACCTCGGATTTTCTCGGGGGTGCAGCCATCATGCAACAGCTGCAGATGAAAACTGGAACGACACGTGGAAATCATTCATTTGCTTGACGATGTCCAAGGGAATTGATGAGAGATTTAAAGCAGAATGTTTCTTTCTCAAGCCCATTTAGGTCAATTTATGGTGGGGAGTGGGGAGGGGGTCTATCTCAGCAGCATTCCCTAAAAGACTGGAGCCAACCTTGAATGGGATGCCAGCTCATCACACATTAAGGTCAATATCAAAATTCCAAAATGGGGAACAGGGTCATGGAGGCTTGGGGTCCATACCAGCAGCATCAGGTGAAAGGCAGGAATCAACTCTGGATGGGATTCCACCAGTCATCAACACATCATGTCACCAATAATGCAACCTTCTCATGCCCACTCAATCCAATTCAAGGGTCATGAGGTGGGGTGAAAAGTCGATCATGACATCTTCAGGTGCAAGGCAGGAACCAACTCTGGATAGGATGCCAGTCATCAACACATCATGTCACCATAATGTCACATTCTCATGTCCATTCAATCCAATTCAAAGGCCATAGAGGGCTTGGGTATATTCCGGCAGGACTGAGTAGAAAGCAGGAAACCACCCTGGATGGGATGCCAGTTCATCACACATTATCAATATAATATTCTCCAAATCAATTTGCAGAGTCATAGGGGCTTCCAATTCTATCCTAGTACTTTTGGGTGCAAGGCCATCCTGGATGGAATGCCAGTCCATCACAGATTGGCAACATCCATCCATCCATTATCCAACCTGCTCAATCCGAACACAGGGTCATGGGGGTCTGCTGGAGCCAATCCCAGCCAACACAGGGCACAAGGCAGGAACCAATCCCAGGCAGGGTGCCAACCCACCGCAGGACACACACAAACACCAAGCACACACTAGGGCCAATTTAGAATCGCCAATCCACCTAACCTGCATGTCTTTGGACTGTGGGAGGAAACCCACGCAGACACGGGGAGAACATGAAAACTCCACGCAGGGAGGACCCGGGAAGCGAACCCAGGTCCCCAGGTTTCCCAACTGCGAGGCAGCAGCGCTACCCACTGCGCCACCGTGCCGCCCCATTGGCAACATAACATTTTCAAACTGGTTAAATCCAGTTTGGGACCATAGAGGGCTGGGGTGTATTCTAGCAGCACTGAGTACAAGGCAGGAGTTCATCTTGGATGTGACACCAGCCCATCACACATTAAGAAACAGAGATGAGGTGCATAACATTCTCACGCCCACTTAATTCAAAGGGGGGGGGCTCACAGCAGGTTCAACTCTATTTTAGCAATTTTGGGCAGATGGCAGGAACCAACCCTGGTCGTCTGGGATGGGATATTTCAATACTATACAGATTATCATTATAATTATATTCGCCATTCTGCTAAACTAGTGAATTTGGGGGCATGGGGACTGTTTCAGGAGTACAACAGGAACCAATCCTGGACGGGATGCCAATCCCTGTGACTCGCACATTGTGTCACCATAACACAGCACTCTCAGGCCAACTTAATCCAAATCAGGGTCATGGGTAGGAGGGGCCAAGATCTATCATGATAACATCAGGTGGGCAACCCTGGGTGGGACACCAGGCCATCACAGGTTATGACAACATGACATTCTCACATCCATTTAATTCAATGCAGGGTCACGAGTTGGGGGTTCAATTCTATCCTCTCAATTTTGGAGGGGACGCCGGACCATCCAGCATCATTTCAACATAACCTAACATTCTCCAACCAGCTAAATCCAGTTTAGGGCCTTAGAGTGCTGGGGATGGGTGTGTGTTCTAGTAGCATTGAGTACAAGGCAGGAGTCCACGCTGGATGGGATGCCACATTTATCACAATATACATACAGAAAGACTATAGGACCCCCCCCCCCCCCCCTCCCCCCCCCCCCTTCACTTTTAAACATTTTGGTTAAGTTGCAGCTTTGTGCTAAAATCATTTCAATTCATTGTATCCCTCATTACGCAATGTGCAAATCTCCAGAAGGTCAAAGCAAAAACAGGATTTCAAGAATTGTGGGAAATCAATTACAAATAAAATAAAACTGAAGTCACCTCTCAGGGATATCTCATTCTAGTGAGATGTTTGGAGTTCACCGGTGGTCATTTCAAGTGACAGGACTGACACCTGACCAGAGAAGGTCTATCAGGACATCGGACAACAAGCACGCCACGGGATTGATAGAAAAACACAGACCTTGGGGACGGCTTCAGCAACATTGAAGGGGGTCCCCATAATTCTTAAACAGAAGAAGTTCAGAACAACCACAACTCCTCCTAAAGCGAGAAGTGTCCAGCGGCAGTCAAGACAGTTTCAGGCCTCGAACAGATCTGAGCACTTCAGACACTATGAGGTCCATAAATTGAGCCCCCCCGGTGAACTGACGCCCTCATGACGATTTCAATTCCCTTTAGTTCCTGCACTCAAATGTCTATTCAGCGTTTATTAAACTTCTAAACGAGATAGATAGCATAGTTGGCAGGATAGATAGATAGATAGATAGATAGATAGATAGATAGATAGATAGATAGATAGATAGATAGATAGATAGATAGATAGATAGATAGATAGATAGATATGAAAGGCACTATATAATAGATAGATAGATAGATAGATAGATAGATAGATAGATAGATAGATAGATAGATAGATAGATAGATAGATAGATAGATAGATAGATAGATAGATAGATAGATAGATAGATAGATAGTTTTATGAATTTCCCCTTGGGATTAATAAAGTATCTATCTATCTATCTAACTGAGGTCTCTCAGTTCTGCATCTGAAGCACTTGTTTTGGTGTCATACATTAGAAAGAAACTGAACCAAAAAAAATCTTAACATCTTGTATTTTATAATATACGTGTTTTATATCTGCATTTGCCATGCCTCATTCATGAGACTGTGCTTGTTAATATGTTAGTTATATGCTTCACTCAACGGAGTAGCAGCTCTGTGGCTAAGGATCTACACTGGTAATCAGAAGGCTGACTCCCATATAAAAATGGGAAATGCTAAGGAAGAAGACGAAGAAGAAGAATAAGTGAAATGCTTCCCTCAGCTACAATTAACACGATATCTATCTGTATATAAAAGCCAAATCCCACTGACTCACTCCTCACGAAATCTCACAAACCATGAGGACTTGGGACTTGAAATTTGGAATGTAGGTTACCTTTGGCCCATAGGTGCTCGCTAAGAAACGGTTTTAAAAAATTTTGTGGTCCAAGCATGTTCTGTCTGTATGTCTGTCTGCTTTTCACAAGAGAATTACTTAATAGATATAGATCTGTGTGTTTTTTTCTATAATTTGCTTGAATATTCCGGTGATTTTGCGATTTTCTCATTGTGCTAAGTAGAGGAGTTCCCTTGAAGGTACTGATTTATTAGCGCGAATCCAAGAGAGACTCATTGGGCTGCGGGGCTGTCCTGACTAACATGTCTGCCTTGGGGCGTAACCTTAACTCCGCTTAGTTAGCGAACAAGAGAACTACTTCATGGATTTAGATTTTTTTTTTCTATAATTTGCTTGAACATTCCGGTTGATTTCGCGACTTCTCTCATTGCGGTAAGAATCAGAGTTTGCTTGCAGGAGTGATATATTCGCGCTCATCCGAGAGAGAGTCAGCGGGCCAGCTGAGAGAGATGTCAGGAGTAGAGAGCTGGGCGGGGCCTCCTCACTGTCCTGTTTCACTTCTACATGGGGCGAAGCTGCAGGGGATGGCTAGTATTTTTATGGACGACTCTTCTTTTTTCGGCTGCTCCCGTTAGGGGTTGCCACAGCAGATCATCTTAGTATTCTTATGGACTCTGAATCGAGTGAATCATATAATTTGTGTAAACAGTCAAAATATGTAAAACTACGCTCTGGAAGTTTAGGATCTCTTTAGAGTGTGGTCTTTGTGGTCCTCTCTGTGTCATATCATTAGTACTGTATTATTACTGGTGTACAACATTTTAATATTTATATTAATGACTGCGGTGGGTTGGCACCCTGCCCGGGATTGTTTCCTGCCTTGTGCCCTGTGTTGGCTGGGATTGGCTCCAGCAGGCCCCCGTGACCCTGTGTTCGGATTCAGCGGGTTGGAAAATGGATGGATGGACGATGCATTAATTGTGGCAGAGTTTATGCTCCAGAGGAATGACGCACTCACCCTCAGAAGGACGAAGAGGTGTAAAGTCGTCGTTTGTGTCGCCCAGCTAAGACCTTCTCTGTCAGCCGAGCAGAGTTGCGTGCCCATTGCGGATATCTCGCGACCTCGTAGTAAGTACGAAGAGACGTTTATTACATTAGCACAACTGGTTATCCTGGTGAAGCTTTTTTATTTATAATACTAGGGGGCTTCGCTCGCCAACACCACCCAGCCACTTTGCGTCTCTGCCGCTCGAACACGACTTTTCCCTGATGGCAAACATGAATTAAACGATCTACAAGTCTCCGACTTAAAGTTTAAAGCCGAACAATATCTCCATACTTCTGTCATATCACCTATGTCCAGATATTCTATCTAACATTTCGCTTTTACCTTTTCGTCTATATACCGCATTGAATTTTGATTGCGTGTTTGCACGCTCATTGTGACAACGTACAACTGCCCGTGAGTGAACATCGTTTCTTTCTGTCTACTGGGACTGTACCTGACAATAGCATTCACACAAATGAGAAATGACTGAGCCGTGTGTGTGATTGAAATTATTTTAGATGTGGGCGGGATTTTTCCAAATCTCTTGTCTCGCGGGGCTTGAAATTTTCTCTCACGGGATTTCACTTTTCACCAAACAAATCTTAATTCTCGCAGATACGCCTCTTCATTGGGAAGAAACGCTACTTTTCCCTGATGGCAACACAAATTAAGTCAATCTACAAGTCTCCGAATATATTGAATATATTCGATCTCTTTTCGCTGTTCGTTATTTCACCGAGTAATAATTTCCATTTGTTTGCACTGATGCGATCTTAACTAATCATTTTCTGGGAGACTTTCGAAATTTCGTACTTCCATGATCTCTAACCTGCTCTGCATGTGTACCGCGCCAACGCTTTTGAATTCTTTACGACATTCTACTTTGCCATGTACTCTTTGTCTTTTATTTCCGTGGTTAAATCTCTTGGCACAAAGTCTCGTCTTGCAGGACGTGTTAGTGTCTCTCTTAAAGAGTCTCGTCTCAGGATTTTTTTTATTATAATAATAATAATAATAATAATTCTTTACATTTATATAGCGTTATTCTCAAAGTGCTCTCCACAAAGGGAGGACCCGGGAAGCAAACCCACAAACTCCTTACTGCAAAGCAGCAGCGCTACCACTGTGCCACCTGTGCGGATAGAGAGCTAAATATTTTTTTTGCACACACGTTCAGTTTGTCACCATTACTATAATATTACATTCAGCACAAAAGTGTACCGCTAACATGTGAGTGAAGGGCGGGCGGGGGGCGTGGAAAGTGGGTGGGGTCAAAAGAGAGGGGTGTTACCTTACGTGCCTCTGAATGTCTTGGGACACTGAATCGGTCTGAGGCCTAACACTGTCCTGACTGCAGCTGGACTTTTATTGCCTAAAATTGGCCTCCCGGTCAAAACTGAGTAACTGGGGGAGAAGGTATCTTGATAAAACCCAATGGTCACTCTGGCAGAGCTCCACAGAACTTGTGTCGAGATGACAGAAACTTCCAGAAGGACATCCATCACCGCAGCACTCCACCGATCGGCCACCTGCCCTGCGCCAAGATGCGTTTTCACTTCGACATCAAAGGGTATTGGTGTGAAAAAGACAGATGAAACCCACCGAGACAGAGCGTTTTTGTGTTAACAATAGACTTTTAATAGGCCGTGCACAACATGCGTGATTACAAAGCACACGTTTTCCCCTTTTTCGTGTTATTGGAATCCTGTTTTTCCATTGCAGTCGCTGGCAGGCGGCTGTGAACGTTGGGCTCCATGTTTACAGTGAAGACATTCCTGAGCGACATCTTAAGGGCTTTGAAATTGAACAATTCTCAAGAATGCTGGGAAGGCCGGGGGCTGTCTGAGGTGCACTTGAGCTACTGTTTGATGAAGACCCCTCACCGAGCTCCTGAGCAACACAATAACTAAAAACATCCAAAGCATCGGAATAGCCTGCAGATCGGTGGAATTGTCATGGATAACGGATGATGTAGCGCCTTTCACAGCCTACCATTTACTGTTATGTGTTACTCATCCCTCATCCCAAAGTCATGGGGGAAAAACATGGCTCGGAGAAGCTTGCAACCCCAGCAGTGAACCCTCTACAGTTTGCCTACCAGGACCACACAGGGGTGGGCCGTGCAGTCATCTCCCTGCTGAACTGACGCCACTTCTATCAGGAGAAACGGGCACAGCAGGGTGAGGACCTTCTTGTTTGACTTCTCAAGCGCATTCAACACCATAAGGCCTAAACTGCTGGTGGAGAAGTTCACATCAATAAGGGTCAATGCTGTCACAGAGTCCTGCATAACGGACCACCTAACTGGCAGAGCACAGTTTGTGGGCTGTGACAAGGGCAGGAGTAGGACGGGACCCGCTGACCCCGTAGACCTCGGACTTCAGATACGATGATGAATCATGTGATCTACAGAAATTCTCCAATGACGCAGACATACGGTCACGTGAAAAAGTAAGTGCACCCCAAGGAAACCATTAACTGTTTCAACACATCTGAACAGGCAAACACACCAGAGCTTTTTGAAAACAGCGTCCACACATAAAGGTGATCCACTTGGACAAATGACGCCTCAAACTGACAAACACCTTCGCAGTTAAAAGGAATTTTTGCATGGAGGAGAGGCCTACAGTTTCACCAAGTCAATGTCAGAGACTGGTGGACAAGATACGCAGAATGCCAGCAAGAAGTCATTTCTGCTAAATGGGGCAATGCCAGCAGCCTCTCAGGCCACAGCTGGACCTTCTTTTCCACCAGAAGACCATTCCATCCATTGATACTTCTGTTGATTAAAGGACTGAAAAGGCACAATGTCTCCGTGTTTTATTTCAACTCTATCACCCTTTATGTGACGGCCCCGTTTGCTTGAAGATCTCCTGTGTTCCTGTTCAAAAATTTGGAAAAAGTCAACAACTTCCATGGAGTGTGTTTATGCTGCGTGTATCAGGGTGGCCAGGAGAAAGAATACGGGAGACTTGTGGACAACTATCTGTCTAAATATCTTTTATATAGCGCCTTTCACATCCACCTACCTATACATCTATTAAATAGTGCCTTTCACATCCATCAATCTATCTATAATATAGTACCTTTCCCTATCTATCTAAATATCTTTCTACTATATAGTGCCTTTCACATCCATCTATATATATAATTCACTAAGGCAAGACAACCATGGAAAGGGCATGGATTCACTAAACCGCCGACAAGTAAGACGCCAATGGCCCACGCAGGAAGGAGCCACGCCCACCAACTCTTAGACCATTGGATACGACGAAAGAATCACAGAGCCACACCCACCAACTCGGACGCGACGCCAAGGGAAACATGCCGTCATTTCTGTTTGTCTGTGCCACAGTACACTTGCAGCTCTGAGCCACGTTGACTTTTCATTAGTCAACCTCAGTGGAACCTTGGTTCACACAGAGCAAGCGCCAGAGAGAGACAGAGGCACACACAGACAGCGCGATAGAGCCGAGCACACACAGGCAGCGCCAGAGAGACAGAGGGACACACACACACACACACACAGAGAGGCAACGCCAGAGAGAGACAGAGGCACACACAGGCAGCGCAAGAGAGAGCCGCGCAATCCTTTAAAACTGAAGTTAAAACACAATGAAGGAAGCAGTCTTTAAAAACCAATAAGCCCTGTGCCTCTTTTTCATTAGCGTCTCACCTGCTTCAGGCCCTGCAACAGTCGAGACGCTCTCTCTGCAGCTGACCTTCTCTGTGCCTGACTCCACTACTGTCAGTCGCCTGATTAAAAATGGCCTTTTGAAGGGGAGCTATGGACCTGCTATACCACAGGAACACATTGCCTTCGAGCCTGCTCTCGCTCACTCTAACGTACCGGCTTGCTCTCTCTCTCCTCACTCGCTCACACACTACACAGGGGAGAAATGCCCGAAGCAGAGAGACAGAGGGGGTGGGGGCTCGTGTGCTTCTGAGAGGGGGGGGCTGGGGAGGCTCACGTGCTGCTGAGAGAGAGAGAGGGGGGGGGGGGCTGGGGAGGCTCACGTGCTGCTGAGAGAGAGAGGGGGGGATGGGGAGGCTCCCGTGCTGCTGAGAGAGAGAGCCTGCGCATGCACTGCACATGCCATGCAGCTGAGCAGGGAGCCTGGGTGTTTATGTCAGTGTTATTCAATGTTTTTACTATTACACTCTGCATTCTATGGTGTAATAATTAACTATATTTGTGCTTAAAAATCTTTAAAAAAATATATTTACATACAGTTCGTATGGTCTGGAATGGATTAATTGTATTTACATGCAATCCTATGGGGGAAATTGCTTCGGTTCACGACCAAATCGGTTTACGACCAGAGGTTTGGAACGAATTATGGTTGTGAACCGAGGTTCCACTGTATATTGAGTCTAGAAAAATGATCAGCAAGTCTTTGATAGGCTGCAACAAAATGATGAAAGAACGAGCACATTTTTTTCTCACAAGCTGGGTGGGTGTTAGTTAGTTAATTAGTTACTCGAAGGATTTCAAGATTTAATATGCACAAGCAGTAACACTGCAAAAGCAGCCCAAACTAGAAAAGACTGCTGGCAAAAAGTGGCTGACAAATTAAACGCGTGTGCATTGTACTTACTGAAAGCGGCGTTACGGATTTTGCAAATGTTCATTTTTTCCCTCTGCTTAAAAAACATTAAAAAAGCGGCGTGATTATGCGGCGTATACTACGCCGCGGGTTGGTATGCAGCGTGTAAAACAGTTTGTCACGGATAATTTGCCTTTTACTTTAACACGAAGACAATTTCCTGTTAGATTTGCCTGTGCAATGACAACTGATAAGGCACAGGGACAAACTTTCAAAAAGATGTGCATGTATCTGCCAAAACCAGTTTTCAGTCACGGACAGTTGTATGTTGCTCTCTCCAGAGTTCCATCTTTTCATTCATTTACTGGTATGCCTGCAGGAACACGTGCAGCGAGCGAGAGAGAGCGAGCAACACACACACGCATACAGGTGCATGAGAGAGACCGCTGGACGCATAACAATAATAATACTTCATTACATTGATATACCGGTGTTTTCAGTATTCAAAGCGCTATCCACACAGGGAGAAACCGGGAAGCGAACCCAAAATCATCCACAGTCTCCTTACTGCAAAACAGCAGCACTACCATTGCGCTACAAGGCAGTTAAAGACTGCACCGGCCTCAATTTTGTTTTCACTTCTGTTTACAGCGATCGGATCGTAGCGTGCATTATTGCAATGTTACTTTTCTTGGTGGCTTATTACATTACGGATGTTTCACATGTTAATTTTTTTCCCTGTGCTTAAAAGACATTAAAAAAGTGTTTCTCAACTGTGACTCCAGAACATCTCAGTACACAAGCTATATTAAGCATCAACAACGAAGACTCGCTACACCTTAATGAACAAGTGCTGAAACTTATCCCTACCGACGAAGTAACTTTCACCAGCATGGCCTCCATCGTCACAGACGATCCCGCTTTCAGTCACGGACAATTGTATGTTGCTCTCTCTAGAGGTCCATCTTTTCATTCACTCACAGTGGTATCCACAAACCCACCCCATTTGGACAACTGTGTCGTTCAGCAAGTGTTCACCCATCAATTCATAATTATGCGGCGTATGTTACGCCGCGGGTTGGCTAGTCATTTATATTATGGTACCTTTCGCTATCTATATATTATATAGTGCCTTTCATATTCATCTACCTATTATATAGTGCTGTTAATCTCGATTATATATAGTGTCATTCACATCCATCTCTCTCTCTATAATATAGTGCCCTTACCTATCTATCTATCCATCCATTTGTTTATTATATAATGCCATTCAATGCCATCTTTCTAAAAAATCTTTCTATAAAACAGCGCTTTCACAAACATTATAGAGTGCCTTTCACATCCATCATTCTATCTATAATATACTGCCTTTCCCTATCTATCTATTATATAGTGTCTTTTATATCTATTATAGAGTGCCTTTCACATCAATCTATCTACTGTATAATATAGTGCCCTTCCCTATCTATCTATCCATGTATTTATTATATAGTGTCATTCACATCCATCTATCTAAATATCTTTCTATTATACATCACCTTTCCCAGTCTATTATATAGTGCCTTTCACATCCATCTCTCTCTATAATATAGTGCCCTTCCCTATCTAGCTATCTATCTATCCATGTATTTATTATATAATACCATTCACATCCATCTCTCTAAAAAAATCTTTCTATAAATAGTGCTTTTCACATCTATTATAGAGTGCCTTTCACATCCAATCTATCTATAATATAGTGTCTTTCCCCATCTGTCTATTATATAGTGCCTTTCATATTCATCTGTCTCTGTAATATAGTTCCCTTCCCTATCTATCTATCTATTATATAGTGCCTTTTGCATCCATCTATTTATAATAGAGTGCTTTTCCCTATCTATCTATTATATGGTGCCTTTCACACCAATTTATCTATCTAAATATCTTTCTGTTAGATTGTGCCTCTCAATATCCATCGATCTATTTTATAGTGCCTTTCACATCAGGTTATGGATCTATACAGTACGTGTGTGACATTGATTAAACCCGCATGGCTCTCTAAAGTGACAATATTTCAAAACAGAAGTGCCAGATGATGTCTCCTGTCAGCTGCTCTATTTATGAACCAAACACAGAAGCCTACAATTCATCTTCGCCCCTTCATTCCTATTCTGCCCCTTTGTGGTTAAGCTGGTTCCTAACCTGGCAGCAGCACAGTGGGCAGCGGGTTGTCAGAGGGCACAGTGTCACTTATTAAGCCGATGACACTGGCGGCTTCCCAAGTCTCATTTATTGCTTTCCATGACAGTGACCCCTCAACCTAACCCCCCCGACCCCCAGCCTGGGCGGGCTTATCGATTTAAAGGCGCTGGCAGCGGAGCCGTCAGCTAATCGGCTTGTTAAATGGCACTTAATAGCTGGGGCCTGCGCAGCATTTTTATTGTTTTATTAATGTCGCGCCAGCCTTTTCTGTTTGTCTTGTCATGTTGCCGTTCATGCCCCACTTGATGATGTGCGATTGCCCTCCTGATCCTGGACACTCTCCTGTCCTTTATCTGTCAAACTCCTTTGAACAATTCCGCGTTTCGGGCACATTAGACTGCAGTTTAGAACGGGGAAAATTGTAAGAACAGTGTCAACTGCTTATTATGTATGGCGCCTTCCTAATAAAATGCAACCTCAGGGTGTAATAATACTGTTCAAATCATTACAAAAGAAATTAGAATTGATACAAAAAAATGGTGGTACAAAACTTCCTATATGCATACATTACATAGTGACAGGGTGGCAGGCTGGCAAGGTGGTGCCAGGCATTGAAGTAGCAAGAAATGGGAAACAAAGGACCCAGTATGGTTTGAATGCACTTTGTTAATGGAGGGCAATAAATGAGTTCTGTGTTTACTAGGAAGACCCACGGACATAGCAAGGAGGGGCGAAAGTCATCAAGTGAAAGAAGTGACAGGCATCATTGGCATGGGTCAGCAATGGAATCCATAAGACGTCAGTGGGCCTCGTCAGTCTGTGTAGCAAGTTGCTTAGCTTTGCTGTTGCACAGATCATTAGGTGCACAGGTGTAGAAGTTCATTCTACTGCCACAGGGGCTGCAAATGTTAAATGCAAGTCCGGGTATAAAGATATACTTTGAGCTAACTGTGTACTGTACCCATGTGCCCACCTTATAACATCCAACACTGGTACTGGTATTTATTTGAGAGTTAGAATTGCCTCATCAGTCTGTGTAGCAAGTTGCTTAGCTTTGATGTTGCACAGATCATTAGGTACACAGGTGTAGAAGTTCATTCTAACAGATGGTGCATTACAAAAACCGTGCCAACCTCTGATTTTTAATATGAGGGGTCTTTTGTGCTTTGCCACCATTTTAGTGCCTTCACTTTCCTTTGAGAGTTCAGATGGTAATAAGTGTGGTACAGTTTGGCAGTAGTACTTGGTATGTTATAAAACAGAACCTGGTTACAATTCTAACTCTCAAATAAATACCAGTACCAGTGTTGGATGTTATAAGGTGGGCACATGGGTACAGTACACAGTTAGCTCAAAGTATATCTTTATACCCGGACTTGCATTTAACATTTGCAGCCCCTGTGGCAGATCTTCTGTATATCATGGAGAAGCAGGAAATGGGCATCTTAACAAGAATGATAACAAAACCCATTGAAGCGCTCCATGTGCCAGGCTCTCTGGCGTTTTACTGGTCAGAGGGCACTATTATTCTCCTTGCTCAGTGTGCGTTTCTCTGAAATCTAAGAATGAGCAGCCCGTCGACCCTGAAGACGGCCTCAACTGGATCAGCAGGTTTCTTCACTTTGTCGCCCTGCAGGCATGGCGAACAGATTCATGGCATGTGCCCGTGTGTGTAAACACTGTACTGTATATAAACGTATATGGCCATCTTCAGGGGGCACCCAGCGAACTGAAACATGCAGTTTTAGGGATTCTACTGATTGACTGATCTTAAAGGACTGGTGTAGTTTAATGCTCTGCCTGCCCACCTGGCACAGGTAACGTCTTGCTGTTTTGTATCCCAGCAGCCTGGAGATCCGAGTCAGAGTGGGCATTCATTTCTGGGAGGATGAGAAAGGGCATGAATCAGAATTCCATCCAGGATCAAACAGTTTGAGCTGTCAAAATTCAGAGGTATGCCAATGACAAGACTGTTACCATACTACGATAGATGCCAATGTCAAGGATACAGTGGTGGTGAAAATGGATGGGACTGTTACTAAATCAAGTCTGACTTGGAGTGCCAGGACAGATACTGATAACATCACTGGTGAGGTTGTGCCAATACCAGTACCCATGATTGACGGACGGTGCTGGTCACATAGGTTTAGGTTTATGGGGTCATACAGGGGGATACCAACGGATACGTGCAAGATTTTTAATTATGTGCCCATAATGTCAGTACTAATGCAGCTTTAAATAAATAATATGTAAAGTTATGCCAGACATACAGTGCCATGATGACAGAGAGGGCAAACTAAGTTAAACTATTTCCTGTAGTGCCGAGTATACTGTATAGTGACATACCTGATTTCTAATGCCAGTCACAGAAGAGCTGTGCCACCACTAACAAGAGGAGCATAGTGCCAGGACTAACATAAATGCCAATGCAACATCATGTATACCAACCTATTAGTTTACGAAGTCCCAGGTATTTGGTGCCATGGCTGATTGCGGATTCCAACCATACATGAAATGCGCCAATGCATGATGCTGGTGGGATGGGCAGATAGTGTACCCACAAATGCCCTAGTCAATGAAGCAACTGCAGGTAAAACTCATAGTCATATAATGCCATGAAACTATTTCCTGAAGCACTTTGAGATGCCAGCTATATGATGGCCCTGCTTGACTGCTAGTATTGAAGAGCTCAAAAAACCTAAATTCTCATACCCGTTCAGGGTTTTGTGGGGCCAATCTTACCAATGCTGTGTACAAGGCAGGAGCCAACCCTGGATGGGATGCCAGTCTATTGCAGCACCCACTCGTGCCCATTAATGAGACCTTTGATATTTCAGGCCAGATGTTGATACCAGCATTCTGGTAGGACTGCCCACCAATTTCCTGGTAGAACTAGACAGATGCAAATGTCAAGTACAGTTGGCACATACCAATTACCAGCAATGTCTGACATAATCCAAAAGCAGTGATGTGGGAGAACTGGCAGGGCATGCCAGTTGGGAAAGGCTCTCGCTATCCACTGCCCATTTGCTTTTTCTGCAGGCACGGGTATCAGCTGAAGCATTTACTGAACATGCCATGGCTTGGTTAATGTCTCCTGCCTATTCACTCTCACAATGTGTTTAAATGCGGGTTGGCAAATCTGGTTTCTCCATACAAATGCCACAGGGATGTCACGGGAGGTGCCAAACGGCAGAACTTGTAGCGGCTCACTTGTTGTCCAAAGCCATGAAATTCAAGCAGACTGAGCATTAAGAAGTAAAGATCCATTGATAACATGGCGCCGTCAGTGCCCGCAAGCTGCAGGGTGCCAGCACCTTATGTAACTTCACGCGCTTCAGGAAGCACAGCGCACAACACCAACGAGGATGGTGTGTTATCTTTAAATAAATAATGCAGCAGAGTAAATAAAGGTGGAGGCCGCCCTCAGGTAACAATCAGGGAACGCAGGGCTACACCTGGTCCTACCAGGCGGCCCGAGTTTGGGCGCTGCGTCATAACGCTCACTTCAGCAACACAGCTGACAAATTGCTTCTCGGCGAGCCGCGATCTTCCAGGAACATACGGTGCAGCTGCCAGCCTGCCTCCTATTTATAGACCAGCCCGGGTCTGCTTGGACCGTGGCTCACTTTTTCCAAAACTTGAGGAAAGGTGATCTTTATTTTTCCGTGCTCAGTTTAAAAGCAGAGACATTCTTCTGTTTTGCCCATCGCAGGCTACTGAGATTGGGCTATAGAGGGGCACCGAACTGGGATCACCGAGGATGTGCCCTCTCATTCACTAATGGTAAAGGGAGATCAGAGCAATTGGGCAATACACTGGCCAGACTGGCACCCCATGAACCAAGGAGGACACCACGTGGCATCCACTATCTGCCAGCCTCAGCGACAATGCAGGCAGAGTTGGGGCATCGCAGTACAAAAAAAGCGCTTTATTGTAACCTGCCACTTCCCACTAATCAAATAGTGTGGCGTGTTACTGCGGACTTCATTATAAAGTCGTGCTGACGTTGCTAAGTAGGCAATACGTACTGTAAATTAGTGAAGGACAGCCATTCCATCTCAAATATTGTGTGAGGAGGCAAGTGTGGCTACCCGAGCCGTGTTCCATCACTGTCATATGCACTACACATGCACACGGCTTCCATACGAGTGATGGGTGACTCGCAAACAATTTGTTCTTTCTGAACGACTCTTTGCAGTGAATTATACAAAACGTTTTGTTCGGTGGAGCTTGACGGAAGGACTGAAGAGCAGGCGTATCCTGCGTGATGTCGTCAGCATCTCGTTTCACTGCCATTGGTATTGGTTTAAACAAGAGCTGCCCGAAGGTCCATTTATATGTTGTGAATTTGTAAAAGCAATGCCAATGATTGTAATGTACCATCTGCTGGAATTAATTATTCAATGCAATTTATAATTACAAATGTTTGTGATGCACCATTTGTTGGAAAGACAAAAGAAATGCATTTTATTAGTACAAATATTTGTGATGTGCCATCTGTTGGAATTACAAATGCAATGCATTTTATTCCTACAAATGTTTGTGATGCACCATCTGTTGGAAAGACAAAAGGAATGCATTTTATTAGTACAGATACTTGATGTTCCATCTGTTGGAATGAACTTAGAAATGCATTTTATTACTACAAATGTTTTTGATGCACCATCTGTTGGAAAGACAAATGCAGTGTGTTTTATTAGTACAAAATTCTGTGATGCGCCATTTTTTGGAATGAACTTCGAAATGCATTTATTAATACAAATGTTTGTGATGCACCATCTGTTAGAATGAACTATGCAATGTATTTAATTACTACAAATGTTTGTGATGCACCATCTGTTAGAATGAACTATGCAATGTATTTAATTACTACAAATGTTTCTGATGCACCATGTGTTGGAATGACAAATGCAATGCATTTTAATAATACAAATACTTGTGATGTTCCATCTGCTATAATGAACTTCAAAATGCATTTCATTAATACAAATGCTTGTGCTGCACCAACTGTTGGAATGACAATTGCAGTGCATTTAATTACTATAAATGTTTGCAATAAGCCATCTGTTGGAATGAACTATGCAATCCATTTTATTGCTACAAATGTTTGTGATGTGCCATCTGTTGGAAAGACAAAAGAAATGCATTTTATTAGTACAAATTTTGTGATGTGCCATCTGTTGGAATGAACTTCAAAATGCATTTTATTACTACAAAGGTTTGTGATTCACCATTTGGTGGAATGGGAAATGCAATACATGTTTTAAGGAACGGTAATTGCAATGCATTTTATTAGTACAAATGATTGCAATGCGCCATCTGTTAGAATGAACTTGGCTGTGCATTTATTTAGTACAAATGTATGTGCTGCACCACCTGTTGGAATAACAAATGCAATGCAAAGTCAAAATTCTACTGTTTTGATCTGACAATAGTGTGTATACTCTGAATTATTTGTGAGGCACTATATCAGGTGGAGAATGATAGACTGATTGGTTGTCTTTCATTCTGTGACAGGGTAAAGCTGCTGCATTCATCACTTAGTCTGTTTTAGATTTTCTGTCAATCACTGGTACTGGCCTCAAGCTCGCCGTGAGCAGAGGGAGATGAGGAGGTCAGTGTGTCAAGTTCTATCATGCATTACATGGCTTGGACGGAGCTACTAGACCTATAGATTCAAATCTCTGAGCAATACAAACAACTCACCCTGGTACAACATTGCGCACTGCAAGCGGGTTACACAAATTAATTAATTCTTTTGTTACTTTGATGCGCCCCTGCCAACGCCCCCCCCATTCCTATTTGCCTGTAATGATCCTAAGCCAACATCTGGCACTTTGCAGTTTGGACTTGAAGTCAAATCCCTTTGTAAACTTTTCATTTCCTGTTGAATCATCTCATTGCTTTGACAAGGTGCTCAGACCGCCTTCAGAGGCCCTCACTCACATGCACACCACCGGAGGAGTGAAGACAGTCTGTGCAGAGAGCAGGGAGAAGTCCGACTCATCGAGGGGTGTGGCCAGAATCCACTGGGTGGGGCAATGCAAACAGAGGAAAGATATGAACATGATGTGGCTTGGAAGTTGAATTTTTTTTCCTACAGGTTCTTAAGCTTTACAAATGATTCGAGAGCCGGGTTTTCAGAGTGTCTCAGGCCAAGGACATGTTTCAGCTGGGGTGACTTTACCTTAAATGTTTAAAAATATTCCTACATGCATTTATTTTTTTTTTTCCCCAACCACACCCGTGTTCCCCGGCGGGTATTTTTCTCCGCGCACTTTTCTTTGGTGTGCCAGCCTGAGTTCTCCAACGTTCAGACGCGAGTGTGCTGTGCTCATCCCCAGGGGCGCTGGAGCAGAACCTGTGCCACTGGCACGTGCACATGTGTAACAAAGGCAGGCTGGAGGTTGTTTTCCTTGATCAGTGCGCTGTTTGCTATCTGCGGCGTCACTCAGGTCGTACTTTGTCAGTTTAACTGGCTAAGCCACCCATTTGGGATCACGCAGGGAGCTGGGAATGCACACTTTGGGTTTTTATATAGCACCTTTCTATTGCGCAGATCATGTGGTGGTGCTCTAAATGTTTTACTTTTGAAGGGATTACAAGAAATTTTCCAAAAAGAATCTGACTGACATTTAAACATTCTATATGAGCAAATCTCTGTGATTTTCCATTAACGTTTATAGTTGATGTGCGCTTTAGTGTGGCGTAGTGCAAGCGTTACTCAACCACTGGTGTCGACATAAATGGCTGCTGCTTATAATGGTAGTGGATCACGGCTCTGACAGTCACACTCAACTCTCCCATGTGGGGTGCCACCCCCCCCAGAGCCATTAAACTGTCCTGTAGGTTTACACACGACAGTAGTAATAAAATTCATTGCATTTATCATTCCAACAGATGGTGCATCACAGACATGTGTAGTAAAGCATTTTATTACTACAAATATTTGTGATGTGCCATCTGTTGGAATGACAAATATGATACATTATCATTTCCATTACAAAATACATTCCACTTCCATTACAAAATACATTCCACTAAGTTAATTGCGTAGATTTCAAACTGTCTTAGATGGGTACCAGGGCTAGTATATAAATAAAAACATTCATTCATACAAATACATTTCATAAATAAATGCATGCATGCGTAAATATGTACACAAATACATACATACATATATAAGCAAACAAAACTACACAGTTAAACATAGAAATAAACTCATACATAAACATGAATATATTTGCATACATACACAGAGTAGCCAAAAGTATCAATATATAAATACAGACATAAATAACTATGTAAATAATTAAATACATATATAAACAAACAAACAAATAAATAGACCCCCAGTCATCTGCGCACACTCACACATCCATCTTAATAAAAGGACAACTGTCTCTGTGTCCTTTGCTAGATCAAGAAGACACTTGGATGGGAAAAAGTGGATCATGACACCAAAAAATTTGAGAAACCCTGACATAGTGGTTGAGGCCTTGGGTTCAAATCCTGCTCCTTAATACTGTGTTACCACAACCAAGTCACTTCACCAATCGCACTCCTCAGATGTTACCGTGAATCAGGGGGTCAGTCAAATAACAAATGACATTGCGGAGGAGGATCAGATGGCAGTTGTTCAACACTTCACAGTCCACCTCACTAATTGAAGTCCCCAAGTCACCCCCAGGCACAACATTAAACGCACTGCTCTGCTGAGACCTACAGGAGGGTGAAGGTGAGACAAACACTTTGACAAGATGACGTGTGAATACTTAGAGAGAGAGAGAGAGAGAGAGAGAGAAACGGAAATCTTGCAAGAAAAGTCTGATTCAGTAGCTATGACTGAAACGCATCCAATATGTTCAGGCAAGTCGGGCACTCGGCTACCTGGCTGGCACAATTACAGTGTAAGCAAGAGGATGTGTGATTCATCGCCGCCACATTACACGACTTTGAAGTCGGAGGGGGATGTCAAAGTTAGCGACTGCAGTCACACCCTGAGGATGTCAGGAACTAGTAGGCCATGTGCCGAGTTCTCAGCCCAGTGTCACGTTTCTGGAGTATTGCGAGCTAGCTGCATGTCCGGCGGGTTACTGTGTGTTACGCAATGTGTTCTACCTACAGGTGAGCGCTCGTTCATTCTAAGCTCTGGTACACACCCCAGCCCACTCCTTAGTCAGACCAAAAGCAAACCAGTTTGATTTTGTCAGAGTGAGTTGCAAAATGGGCTGGCTCAGTGGCAGGGGGTGTCAAACTACACGACCGCTGGTCAAATGAGCACGCTGAAACAAAGAAATAAATACATTCATACTACCTACACACGTCCACCTTACTGAGAAGGACAAGTGCCTGCGAGTCTCTCAGGACATTATGTCTCTGTCTTTCCAACAGAGAGCGCTTCATAAACATTTGTAATAATAAAAATGCACTGCATTTGCCATTCCAACAGATGGTGCATCACAAACATCTGTACTAATAAAAATACATGGCATGTCATTCCAACAGGTTGTGCATCACAAACATCTGTACTAATAAAAATGCAGTGCATTTGTCATTCCAACAGATGGTGCACCACAATACAATGCATTGCTTTAATTAAATTTTCTTACTTTTTAGTCATCTTGGCATTTCAGACTATAGTGTGTGTACATATTTATTTTTTTAAAGAGCTTTCGTAAAAAGAAATATTTATCATTCCAACAGATGGTTCTTCACAAACGTTTAGGTAATAAATGCATTGCATTTGTCTTTCCAGCAGATCGCGCATCACAAACATTTGTAGTAATAAAATGCATTTAATTTTCTTCCTTTTCAGTCATTCTGGTGTGTGTTCAGACTAAAGTATGCATGGATATTTATTAATTAAGAGCTTTTGTAAAAAGCCAAATATTTATCATTCCAACAAATGGTGCACCACAAACATTTGCTGTAATAAAATGCATTGCATTTGTCATTCTAGCACATGGCACAAACAACTGTAATAATAAAATGCACTGCATTAATCATATATAGCTGTCCCTGAATGTTCATATGCATGACAGTAGTAATAGAATTCATTGCATTTATCATTCCAACAGATGGTGCATCACAAACATGTGTAGTAAAGCATTTTAGTACTACAAATATTTGTGATGTGCCATCTGTTGGAATGACAAATATGATGCGTTATTATATGCATTACAAAATACATTCCAGCGGGTGGTGCTCTGCAAACATGAACGCTGAGGTTTGCGTTGATTACTTACATTTCAAACTACACAACTACACAAACAGTTAAACATACAAATAAATTCATACATAAACACAAATACATTTGCATTCATATTTAGAGTAGACAAATGTATAAATATATAAATGCAGACATAACTATGTAAATAATGCATATATAAACAAATAAATTGACCCACAGTCATTTGCACACTCACACGTCCACCTTAATAAAAGGAGAACTGTCTGTGTGTCCATCCGATTGCTCTGTCTCAGTTATAAAGGCAGTGCTGATGACTGTGATGCACCATCTGTTGAAATTGATTTTATTATTACTTTCAGCTTAAGGGCTCTGGTGATTGTAATTCCCCACCGTACCAGGGGTTGGCGCTGTGTCCTAATGTCTTTTTCATTCCTGCCTCTGCAGACCAGAAAATTGAACACAATGGATGTTACTTTTGGTGTCTGTCCACCTGGATCAGTCTCTTCCATCTCGGAAGGACTTAACACCAGAAGATCCACCACCTTGAGTCTATTCAGTTGAGAACCCTGGAAAGAAGTCTCCGCCATTATTATTCTTTTCTTTTATCGTTTCCAACTTCAGTTATACAGGGTCATCTGTCTGATCTGTTATACATCACAAATTACATTCCAACAGATGGTGCATTGAAAATGTTGCTGAGTTCATCCACCTGACAGTAACTGCTGGACAAACCAAAATAAACTTATCCACCTTAATAAAAGGACAATTGTCTTTATGTGTGTCTGTCCATTTGCTATGTTCCTGTTATATGCCATTTGGTAAGGAAATGGTAAAAGCGATGCTAATGTGTCATGTGTCATCTGTTGGAATGAAAAATGCAATGAATTTTATTACTACATGTACCGCAAAACACCTTCAAATAGATGCTGAATAAGACAGAGTAACTGCTGGAGAGACAGGAGTCAGTTTATCCACCTTAATAACAGAACAGGTTTTTCATAACAGGTCTGTGTTATATGAAATTTGGTAGGGGATTCATAAAAGCGGGGCTAATGTTTGTGATGCACCATCTGTTGGAATGAAAAATGACATTACTATATGCATTTCAAAATACATTCTAATAGATGATGCCCTGCAAACAATAATGGTGAACATGTCCACCAGAAAGTAATGGCCTGATGGACAGGAATCTGCGTATCCTCTAGAATAAAATCCACCTTAATAAAAGGACAGGTGTCTGTGCATCTGACTGGTTGCTATGTCAAATGTTACATGCCATTTGATATGGAATTTGTAAAAGCAATGCTAATGTTTGTGATATACCATCTATTGGAATGAACAATTAAATTAATTTTATTACTACACACATTAAAAAAACTACCTTCCAGTCGATGGTGCACTGCAAACAATAATGTTGAACACATCCAACAGAGAGCAACTTTAGCTTATCCACCTTATTAAAAGGACATGTGTCAGTCTGTGTGTGTGTGTCTGTCTGTGTACCTATGTGCCAGTCCAGTTGATATTTTTTAGGGGATTCATAAAAGAACTGTTAATGTTTGTGATACACCATCTGTTGGAATACGTCCATCCATCCATCCTGTTCCGCTTATCCGCTTAGGTTGGGTCGCGGGGGCAGCAGCTTGAGCAGAGATGCCCAGACTTCCTTCTCCCCAGCCACTTCTTCTAGCTCTTCCAGGAGAATCCCAAGGCGTTCCCAGGCCAGCTGGGAGACATAGTCCCTCCAGCGTGTCCTGGGTCTTCCCCTGGGGCCTCCTCCCGGTTGGACGTGCCCGGAACACCTCACCAGGGAGGCGTCCAGGAGGCATCCTGATCAGATGCCCGAGCCACCTCATCTGACTCCTCTCGATGCGGAGGAGCAGCGGCTCTACTCTGAGCTTCTCACCCTATCTTTAAGGGAGAGCCCAGACACCCTGCGGAGGAAACTCATTTCAGCCGCTTGTATTCGCGATCTCGTTCTTTCGGCCACTACCCATAGCTCATGACCATAGGTGACGGTAGGAGCGAATGAAAAATGCAATGCACATGTCTTCTCTTATATGCCATTTGGTAGGGGATTCATAAAAGAACTGTTAATGTTTGTGATACACCATCTGTTGGAATGAGAAATGCAATGCACATCTTCTGTTATATACCATTTGGAAGGGGATTTGTAAGAGGAGTGTTAATGTCTGTGATATACCTTCTGTTGGAATGACAAACGCAATGCACGTCTTCTGTTATATACCATTTGGAAGAGGATTCATTAAAGGAGTGTTAATGTTTGTGATGCACCATCTGTTGGAATGACAAATGCAATGCACATGTCTTCTGTTATATGCCATTTGGAAGCGGATTTGTAAAAGGAGTGTTAATCTGTTGGAATGAATGAATTTAATTACTATATGCATGAAAAAATACATTCCGATAGATGTTGTACTGTAAATATTAGCCCTGACATGCCCACCAGAGAGTAACTGCTGGACGGACAGAAATCAGCTCATTAGATTTCAACCTCTCTTAGATGGGTAGCTCAGCTAGTACATAAAAAAAGATAAATACATTTACAAATAAATAACTACAAAATGTATTTATACATACATAAACAAACTAACTATGAACACATTCAAGCATATAGGACTACAAGCATACTGTACGTGCTTAATTAAATGCATAAATCCACTAATATTCCTTTCTTTGCCGTCACGCTCAGGTAACCATCTGCCCTGCGGTCGTGAGGCGTCTCCCCTCCGTCACGTCACGTCGTCCCATCGGCTTTCTGCTACCTGAAAATCGCGGCGCTTACAGGACAGGGTTGGGGTGGGGGAGTGGGAGGGGTGAAGAGGAGAGGGGCGGAGCCAAGTGGAATAACAAGCCCGCCGTGGCGCCCGAGGCCATCGTGCTTCGCCTCTCTTAACGTATGAGGTATGCAGACCTGTAGTGACAAATCCTGACACGCACAGCACGGATGAAAATACCGTTTTGTAACTGAGGTTACACTGGGAGGAAAAAGAAAAAAAGAAAGCCCGCGGAGTGAGTCAAGCGGCAGCCGTGCCCAGGAAACTCATCTGCAACAGCAGCGGTAGAGAAGCTCCCATGTGACTACCTGCAGATAAAGGCGCACATTCAAACACACTGCTAAAAGCTGGCACGCTTGGTACTTTTACACAAGAAGGGCACAAGGCAGCAAGCAGCAGGATGTAACGTGGCCCTAATGAAAAGAGAGGATGCGGATCACCCATTGGGTGGAATTTTCTGGCAAAGACTTGCTGGATGGACCTCCAGGGAAGACCTCACTGTCTGGAAACCTCTAAGTGCCGCAGGTTAACCCTGTTAAGGTGTGAATGGGTACTCACCTGATGGCACTTAACCCAGTGCCACATGTTTTAATTTGCAACAAGGCAGGAAGATGAACAACTAGTTGGGGGTGTCAGTGATGTGGACAAGTGAATCGCAGTTCTGTATCGATGTCTATGATGGTTGGCCCTCATAAGAAGTCCGATGGACCCAAGACAGAGAAGACACTGAACCTCAATGCAGCCCCCATCTCCCACAGACTGAGACCCCCGTGGATGTGTGTCTACAACTATAGGAGTGTGGGCAGAGAATGAGAGTGAGCAGAAGATGGTGGTGATGGTGGTGCTGTCCATATCTTCATAATGAAGAGTCAGAAGAGTGATCAGAGGGTCCTGTCTACTTCTTCGTCACCGCACTCCATAGTGGGCTCAAGTTCAGATGTGCTGTCATGTGAAGGCAAACACAATGAAATCCTGACTTGCATGCCCTTCCACAGACTAGTGACAGCAGTACAGGTGGTGGTGACTATAAGGTGGTCAGACTGGACACCTCTGAGGTCACTTCAGTATAGAGGTGGGCACTGAGGACCCACACAGCCAGCATAGCATACTGTATATTAAAGATCAGCTCGGCCAACGGGCAGCTAAAATGAGGCTGGAGCTACAAGACTGGTGACGAGCCGGTCACTGCCTTTATTGGGGTGGCCATTGATACGTTGAACTTAGTGCCGATACCAGTGCAGACCACGGTGAAGATGGGCAAGCCATTGGTTCTAGACAAAAAAAAGGGGCACCCAAGGATTCCAAAAGAGAAACAAAAGGAGGAACATAGCAGAGTTCTGATTTAATGAGGCAGAGTGAACAGTGGTGGACCGATGGTGGTGGTGGTGGTGGACCAGTCTTCATCACCAGTGACTAGTGTGTGTATGTGTGTATATATATATATATATATATATATATATATATATATATATATATATATATATATATATATATATTCTATAACCCAGGAAGGACACTTCCCCAATCACCAGAGCCCTTAAGCTGTCCCTTTATGTTTACATGCATGACAGTAGTAATAAAAGTCATTGCGTTTATCATTCCAACAGATGGCACATCACAATCATGTGTAGTAAAGCATTTCATTTCTACAAATATTTGTTGTGTGCCATCTGTTGGAATGACAAATACGATACATGAACTGTGAATAGCCCATAGTCACACTGCTGGACTACAGTTTTAGATCAACACGATTTATCATGGGATCCTCTGACCTGCTTAATCCAATTCAAGGTGGCAGAGGGCTGGAGCCTGTCATGGCAGCTCTAAAGGCAAGGCTGGTCAGGATGCCAGCTCACACTGGGCTTACTCACACGGACACACATACTCATTCAAATGGAACAAATTAACGTGTGTGTTTCTGGGGAGCAGATCAGGAGGGTATGCAGCCCACCCAGACACGGCGAGAACATGCAGACCTCACAGAAACAATGGGTGACCACGGCACCTCCTGTCTTCAAATGACTGGCGCACAAGACAATAGAGGTCATGTTTTACAAGAGGGTGTGCAAAGAACATATCTGCAGGTAGAAATCGGTCATTTTGGGGGTTTAGTGAACTGGCGCTGACCAGCAAATCTCTGCCATGCAGTGTGCAGTTGGAGTCCTGCACCTTCTGTCCCCGTCATCATTTCTTGTCCCCTTTTCAGCTCAAAGCCACTCGATTCCAGACTCAAGGTGTTGCTGCTGCAGCTTTAGGTGGTTCACAGCCAACAGGCCTTTCCTGGCAGCAGGTGGCTGTTAGGGTCTCACTTTATTAGTATTTAAATCTCTATGGCTGTCAGAGGGCATCTCAACCATCTGATGCCACCCTAGACAGACCAGGCACCAGCATCCCATGGTTTGATTTTTTTTTCCTTCTTCTTTCGTAATGTGAAAAGTGTGAGAACTGCCATGTTTTGCAGATCTTCAGTAAAAGGGGGACCAGGATACAGCTAGTGAGGGATGTTTGCACTCTTTGAGGACAAGGCTGGTATGGACCTCAGCACTACTTTCATAGGGTGGCACAGTGGTCATGATACCAGGGTTCAGATCCCCGGCTCCTCCTTACGTGGAGTTGGCATGTTGTGTTCTGTGTGGGTTTCCTCCGGGTGGTCCAGCCACATTCCAAAGACATAGAGGTTAGGTGGGCACTAAATTGTTCCGACGACTGGGGGGGTTTGTGTGTCCCTGTGATGGACTGGTGGCCTGTCCGGGGACAGTTTCTGCCTTGTGCCCTGTGTTAGGTGGGATTGGTTCCAGCCTTGTGCCCTGTGCTAGGTGGGATTGGTTCCGTAAAAGACCTTCTTCAGGATTAAGTGGGTTCATAAATGACAAGACAAGACAATTTTCACGCCAAAAATGCCACTAGCATGGAACATGCAATAGACGAGCTGTGCAGAATGTGGTCCGTTTGGACCGTGTCTCATGACCCCGTTCTTTTGGCTCAAAGCTCCTATTCCTTATAATGGCAGTGGCTCATGGCGGGTGGCCTGAACCACAGGGTCTTAAACTCGAGGGTCACACATTGTCTGAATTGGGGTCCCGCAGAGCTGTGAATCACAATATTCTTGTGATGGGTCACCGTGGGCAGCTTAAGCAAATGCCTTTGGGTTGCTCATTCCTGTGTCATCGATCCTTCAAGGGGGACAGGGGGGAACCCATCTGGACAATGGACGATGTGGATTGGTGGTCTCGAAGACAGACAAAACAGCCAAAACTGGGTTGTGAAAAGAAGTGAAAAGTTGAAGAACCACCGGCCTAAATGCTCGATCGGAATTATCTGAGGTGATGTGCACCTTACTTAGTCCACCACCACCATCTTCGATTCACCAAGGGGGACTGCTACCCCCCTAAGTGGGACCGAGGGTTGCTGTTTTGGTAACAGATGGAGGAGCACACTCACGATTACACACAACAATCCCACCCTGCATCACTTTGGACACCGAGGGGTGGTGTTTTTGTATCCCAATGGGCACGTGGTCTGGATGCTTATGGGGACAATAAAAGCCCCCCCCCCCCCTTCAAAAAACCAACCCCCTGTCCTCAAAGTCTAATAATGCTGAATATACATTGTTTATGTAAGTCAGGCAGTGTGCGTTCTGGACCCCTTAGATCTGACACCCGTACCCACCATCAACAATATGGGCACAGCTTTGGTGACTCAAGTGGCTCATGCTCCGAACACTAAGGGGGTTGGACCCACTGGGCCCATACCACAAAGCCCCAATCACCATTCTACAAGTCTAATAATGCTAAATGTGTGCTATGAGCATCGAGGGGCAAAGTTTATGGAAGCCATGAGGCACAAGTTCAGGACCTTCAGGCTAACCCCCCCTAACCCCCCAAAGCCATGCAATGCACACCGATGGGCACCCCTTGGTAACTCTAAGGTTTTGTGCTCCGTCACTGAGGGGGACGACCTGCATGGCGCATACCCCTAATCCCCAACAACCAACCTAGAAGTCTAATAGTAAATGTGCAATGGACATCGAGGGGCACCGTGTACATATAAGTTAAAAGGCGCACATTCAGGACCTTTAGGCCAACCCACCTAACCTCCCCGTCCAGGCTCCAGACACCGATGGGGGATGCCCCTCCCAACCTCCAAATGTTCCTCAAGTGGCACTGCCCTCACCGGCCCCTGGGTGACTTGGCTCCTTAACACAGAGCTGATCAGACTTCTTACACCCGGCGGTCTTTTAATGTTGGGTGGCATTCCCAACTCTTACTTTCGGAACACGCAGATCGAACGTTGACCTTTGTCGGGTTTGGTGAAGAAAATGCCCCTTTGCCGTCACGGAGACCTGGGTGGGCACCTACAACACTCCAATGGTAGATCTGGCCCTGCAGTGGCAATGTAAAAACTGCAAAAACTTGCGGTCACCCGCTGCATTCTGGAGACACAACAGCGCGGCCGTCCAGATAAGCGCGACCCCGAACCAAGGACTCGCGGCTTCCGTCGGGGCTGCCAGTCACTCGGTGCGCAGATCGCATTTCAGCATTGAACCTGCTGCTGGAATTTGAACTGAGGGGTCCGATGAGGAAAGAGGAAATTAAAAAAAACACAAAACGAGCTGTACAGTTAAAAGAAAAAGGGTCCCGGTGGGGCTGAAGCTGTAAGCGTGGGCCGTGCTGCGTAGGTGCCGTCCACTTCCACTAATTTATGAACTTCCGACTTCCGTTACTTGTGAAGCCAAATGAGTTGACCAAATGTGTGTTAGCGGGTGTCGGGATTAATGGCTGCCAGTCGACTGCAGCACCTGAGCCAATGCCGGCTGTTTTATCAGTAGCTACGCGTTTGGCTTTTTATCGGATCCTTCAGCGCACCCACTGAGTCTCCAGACCCCTCACTTGTTACCCATTGGATTATCTGCCAGCCTTCTGCTACAATCATTTAAATTCATTTTTTTTCCCTCATTAAGGAACACTCAGTACCTGAGAGATTAGCAAAGTGGAAACAAGACATTAGGAAAAGCTTTAAATGTATTAAAAAATAAAACCAAACTGAAACATCCCATATGAAAGGCACTATATAAGACAGACAGACGTGAAAGGCACTATATAAAGCAGACAGACGTGAAAGGCACTATATAATTCATACAGACAGGCAGACAGACAGACGCAAAAGGCACTATATAAGGCAGATAGACAGATGTGTAAGGCACTATATAAGACAGACAGATGTGAAAGGCACTATATAAGGCAGACAGACAGATGTGGAGGCACTATATAAGACAGACAGAGAGAGGCAGACAGACAGATGCAGAAGGCACTATATAAGGCAGATAGACAGATGCAAAAGGCACTATATAAGGCCGAAAGACGTGAAAGGAACTATATAAGACAGACAGATGTGAAAGGCACTATATAAGGCCGACAGATGTGAAAGGCACTATATAAGACAGACAGACAGATCTGAAAGGCACTATATAAGACAGACAGATGGGAAAGGCAGATGCGAAAGGCACTATATAAGGCCGACAGACGTGAAAGGCACTATATAAGACAGACAGACAGATGTGTAAGGTACTATATAAGGCAGACATACAGACAGATGCAAAAGGCACTATATAAGAGACAGACAGATGTGTAAGGCACTATATAAGGCAGACAGACAGATGTGAAAGATACTATATAAGGAAGACAGATGTGAAAGGCACTATATAAGGTAGACAGATGCAAAAGGCACTATATAAGGCCGACAGATGTGAAAGGTACTATATAAGACAGAAAGGCACTATATAAGACAGACAGACAGATGTGTAAGGCACTATATAAGGCAGACAAACAGACGCGAAAGGCAGATGCGAAAGGCACTATATAAGGCCGACAGACATGAAAGGCACTATATAAGGCAGACAGACAGATGAGAAAGGCACTATATAAAAGACAGACAGACGTGAAAGGCACTATATAAGACAGACAAAGATGCAAAAGGCACTATACAAGACAGACGGACAGACAGATGTGAAAGGCACTAGTTGTGAGAGGGGACCTACAGAGAGGGATGAAAGAAAGCCCCCATAAGCAGGTGTGGTGCTGGTCACGTCAGACCTCTGATGACTCCCAGCTGGATTGGCCCCCCAAAAGGCGCTTCAATGAAGTGCTGAGTAAAGGGTCTGAATTCTTGTGTCACTGGCTAGTTCTGTGTTGTTGTTGTTTTTGTTTTTTTTAAATACATTTCCAGAAATTCCTCCTGTTTTCGCTTTGTCATTCTGGGGTATTGAGTGCTGCCTGAGAGAGAAAATGAATTGAAATGATTTTAGCAGAAAAAAGCGACGGGGTCTGAAGACTCTCTCCAATCCACTGTTGAGCTCCTCTGCTCTTGAGCTTGGTGGCGCAGTGCTTAGTGCCTCACAATTTCGATGTGCTCAGTTCATTTGACTTTTATTTTTTCTGGTCCTCTGGTCTCCATTCCTCATCCCCAAAGACGTGTATTTAGGCTGATCATCAGTGCCAAACTGGTGTGTGAGATTGTAGGTGCCCCATCCAGGGCTGGCACCTGCCTTGCACTCAGCACTACCAGGACCTTAACTGGACTGAAGGGGTTCTGAGTGTCTGCATCTTTGTATTCAGGCACTTTAAGGGCCACACATTGAGTGAGCCGGCGGTGGGATTCACACAAAGTCCTCCCGTGTTTTGTGTTTTCCCGTCCAGATTCCAACGAAACAGCTGGCCCATTTAAAAGCCAGTGTTAAAATCACAATTAGTTTGCATTCTTCATGAGAAAACCCAAACATTTCACAGATGACAATCAAAATCTCAGAAGAACAAAAACAAAAAAACATTGAAAGTCGAAACCCCGAGTTGAGCTCCTTAGGCAGACCAAAGAGTCAAAGAACAGAGCGTCTTGTATGGCAAGCCCATGGTGTGAACTTTCAGAACCTGCCTGGTAACTTAAACTTGTCATTTCATATTTTAACTCGAGTATGGCCCATACAAGTTAGCCGGTGGTCCTCAAGTGCTCTGTCAATCACTTGACTCGTCTTAATTGCACACGTCACCTTCTAGAAGGAAAGGTGACCAAGGCACTGGCCTGCAAATCACAAGGATGCCAGTTCCATCAACACCTTTCACTCACCGTGTTGACCCTACACGAGTCATTTAATTCTAACATCATAATACAATTGAATTGATATAGTGCCTTTCAAATGCTCCTCAATACCTGTCACTAGCCAGTGCCTCAATCTCTACCTGTGAACTCTCTTGGAGTTGTGTTCACTTTGGAAAGGCGCTATACACAAGCACATGTTCTCAATTTGCTCTGTGACTCCACACACGCAGCGATAAGTGGGTTGTGTCTTCTGCCAGAGAGTTCCAAATGTAGAAGTACGGGCACAGATATACGGCATGGGTGATACAACTTGAGGTAGAGCTCACCAAGGAAATAATAAAGGATAAGGATATAAAAAAATCACAAGCTTAGTTTAAAGCCCCAGCACTGACTCACTACTACAATGCAGCGCAAGTCACTTTATGTGCCACGGCCTCTGGTGGCAAAATATGGAAACAATTTAAAAAAAAAATGTCTGCAATAGGCTTCTGACTGGCATTCACCTTGGAAAGGCGCCATATAAAGTCACAGGCTTCGACCTTTAGTCATCCCTACTGACTGAGTGTGTGAAAAAGGCAATCGTCAAAATGTAGAAATCATAACATTTGTATGATATCTGCATGGCATTCAAAGTGGAAAGGCACTATAATAATAATAATATATTTTATTTATATAGTGCCTTTCTAATGAAATCACAAGTATTCAATTTCAGTCCCCACCAGTGGCCTATGGTGCTCATGAGAAAGTCATTTTACTGGCCACAATGTCAAAATAAGAAAATATATAGGCAGAGAGATGTGAAAGGCACTATATAAGACATCCATCCATCCATCCATCCATTTTCCAACCCGCTGAATCCAAACACAGGGTCACGGGGGTCTGCTGGAGCCAATCCCAGCCAACACAGTGCACAAGGCAGGAACCAATCCTGGGCAGGGTGCCAACCCACCGCAGCTATATAAGACAGACAGGCAAAATAAGAAAATAATCTGAATATGTCTGTACCGCACCTTGGGATGGCACTCACAATGGAAAGGCGCTATATGAAGTCACAGGCTAACTAGGCTTAAGTTCTCTCCGCTGACCAAATCTGTTTACCAGCCCTTCTTCAAAAAGTAAAAATTGGCAAACATTCCTGCTTTATCTCCAGTTCACCTTGGGATGATAATCACGATGTAAAGGTGCTATATAAAGTCACAGACCCCCATCACTGGCCCAGTGTGTGCCACCGAGAAAGTCCAGCATTCAAAAAGCAGAAAATCTAAAAGCATTTACACCTGTAAAAGACCAGGGGGTTGATATTCCAAGGAGGAAAGGCACTATATGAGATCACTGGCTTTTACTTTCAGTCCCCACCATTGGCCTTGTGTGCCCCTGACCGGTGCTCAAAGTGTAGAAATTTGAAAAATGCACATCATGTGTGTAAAGTAAAGCACCCTAGGATGGTTTTCACAGTGGAAAGGCGCTATATGAGAAGTTTATTTTTTTTTAATATCAGAAGTCCTTGGAATAGCATTTACTATGGACAGGCGCTATAAAAATTACAGGCTTTCCGTTTCACGCGTCACCACTGAGTTACTGTGTGTCCCTTAGAAAGCCATGTTAATAACTTTTAAAAATAAAGAAATCTAAAAGCACTATGCTGTGTCTGTAATAAGCCTGGGGTGGGTATTCCTAGTGGAAAGGCGCTATATGAGATCAAGTTGCAGTCCCCACCACTGAACTAATGTGTCCCTGAGAAAGTCATTTTATTAACCGGTTCTCATACGGTAGAAATCTGAAAGCGTTCCAATTAGATTTGTAATGTAATGCAGCTGATGTGGCGTTTACTGTGGAAAGACGCTATATGAGATGAAAGGTTTACATTTTAAATCCCCACACCGCTGGCTGAATGACTGGGAAAACCTGGGCAAGTCAGTTCACCTTCCACCACTTTAACTGGGAAAATAATAAAAGAATTTTATCATAAATACAGACAGCCTTAGAAGTCCACGTGCGCAAAGGTGCTATATACAGTCCAGGATTTCAGTTCCAGCCCCCAGCATCAGCCCAGTGTGTGTCATTGAGATAGTCCCTTTACTAGCCAGAGTTCAAAGAGTGGAAATCTAGGGGTTGGTATTCCTACTGGAAAGGCGCTATATGAGATCACCAGCCTTCAAGCTGCAGTTCCCCACCAATGGACTAGTGTGTCCCTGAGAAAGTCAGGGACCAATCAGAGCTCAATTTGTAGAAGTCTGAAAGCAATTCTAATATATCTGTAAATTACTATGGAAAGGTGCTATATAAATCGGAGGCTTTCCGTTTCAGGCTCTACCACGGGGTTACTGTGTGTGCCCCCCTGAGAAAGTCACGTCATTACCCACCTGTCAAAGTGTAGAAATCTGAATCTGCTGAAAAGTGACCCTAGGTACTGTAAGTCCATTATTTCCGGCCAGTAGTCCGAGTGTGGACCTGGGCAAACAATTAAACGGCATCTGTAAAGTAACCCAGAACAATAGGAGGCACTATATAAACGGCATCTGTAAAGTAACCCAGAACAGCAGGAGGCGCTATATAAACGACATCTGTAAAGTAACCCAGAACAGCAGGATGCACTGAAAGGCGCTATATAAATGGCATTTGTAAAGTTACCCAGAACAATAGGATACGCTATATAAACCACATCTGTAAAGTAACCCAGAACAGCAGGATGCGCTGAAAGGTGCTATATAAACAGCATCTGTAAAGTAACCCAGAACAGCAGTAGGCGTTGAAAGGTGCTATATAAACGGCATCTGTAAAGTAACCCAAAACAGTAGGAGGCGCTATATAAACCACATCTGTAAAGTAACCCAGAACAGCAGGATGCGCTGAAAGGCGCTATATAAACAACATCTGTAAAGTAACCCATAACAGCAGGAGGCACTGAAAGGCGCTATATAAACGGCATTTGTAAAGTTACCCAGAACAATAGGATACGCTATATAAACCACATCTGTAAAGTAACCCAGAACAGCAGGATGCGCTGAAAGGCGCTATATAAACAACATCTGTAAAGTAACCCAGAACAGCAGGAGGCACTGAAAGGCGCTATATAAATGGCATTTGTAAAGTTACCCAGAACAATAGGATACGCTATATAAACCACATCTGTAAAGTAACCCAGAACAGCAGGATGCGCTGAAAGGTGCTATATAAACAACATCTGTAAAGTAACCCAGAACAGCAGGAGGCACTGAAAGGCGCTATGTAAACGGCATTTGTAAAGTTACCCAAAACAGTAGGAGGCGCTATATAAACCACATCTGTAAAGTAACCCAGAACAGCAGGATGCGCTGAAAGGCGCTATATAAACAACATCTGTAAAGTAACCCAGAACAGCAGGAGGCACTGAAAGGCGCTATATAAACGGCATCTGTAAAGTAACCCAAAACAGTAGGAGGCGCTGAAAGGCGCTATATAACAGCCCAGTCAAGGCCTAAAATTGGACCCCAAATCAGTCAGTCAGTCATCTTCCAACCTGCTATATCCTAACACAGGGTCACGGGGGTCTGCTGGAGCCAATCCCAGCCAGCACAGGGCACAAGGCAGGAAACAAACCTTGGGCAGGGCGCCAGCCCACTGCAGGGCACACACACACACACATCCACACACCAAGCACACACTAGGGACAATTTAGAAACGCCAATGCACCTAACCTGCATGTCTTTGGACTGTGGGAGGAAACTGGAGCACCCGGAGGACACCCACGCAGACACGGGGAGAACATGCAAACTGCACGTTAGGGAGGACCTGGAAAGCAAACATGGGACTCCTTACTGCGAGGGAGCAGCGCTACCCACTGCGCCACCCGACCCCAAATCACCTATAAAGTGAGTGTGTAGCAGAGAGCCCCAGAAACATGTACACACACACACGTACACACACACACACCCCACATGCTTTTATCATCTTCCTCCTCACTGCCAAGTCCCGCCCTGTCGTTTGGCTCACGCTCGTATTATGTTTTTTTTTTTTTTTTCCTTTTCTTTTA
This sequence comes from Erpetoichthys calabaricus, assembly GCF_900747795.2. NCBI lineage: Eukaryota > Metazoa > Chordata > Cladistia > Polypteriformes > Polypteridae > Erpetoichthys > Erpetoichthys calabaricus. The sequence goes on along the minus strand of NC_041399.2, from coordinate 214,064,148 downwards.
GTGGTCCGTCGGCCTCTTAATGTATAAAACAACTGCTGCTGATATTAATAAGCTTGTTGTTTCCAAGCCAGACATACCTGTTTCCGTGGCTCGAGTGTGCCAAGGTCTTTCTTCTAACATAATTGCGGGCTTTTTTGGTTTCTGTTTACAAGTCTCTAAAGGTTTCAGCCCACTGTGGGGGGGAAAAGAAATTCAAACCGGTAGATCATCGGAGCTGGAATTCATGAATCCAGGAGAAGAGCTCAGCTACCAGAAAAACCACACGATCAAAGTCTGTGGAAGACATCTTACTGAGTGCCGCACACACACACACACGTGTTGTATGGAAATGTAAATACAGGGGAGTCAGATACTATTCAGACCCCTTCAGTTTAGTTATTGAGTTGTAGAATAAATTTAAAATGGATACACACCGGCCACTTATGCCCATCAATCTACCCTCAATGACCCATCGTGACAAAGTGACGACGTCTTCAGAAAGGTTTGCAAATGTTTTCAAAAAAAAAAAAAAAAAAAATCACAACCTGAAAATTCTCCTTCCTACTGTAGAAGGATTATGGACCCCATGCTTTGTGGTCGGGTGGCTCCCGCTTGCTTCGATTCTCCTCGAGTGGAGTCCAAAACGGAGTCAAACAATCTGACTGGACGTCACTTCCAAAGGCACATGTGGACATCGGTATAGAAGGTCCTACAATTCCCACAATCTCACATGTCATGAAGTCCAAGGGACTCTCCCTGTAGAACTCCATAATAAAAATGGTAGTGAGGCATAGATGAGGGCAAGGGCATCAAACCATTCCCAAAGCTTTGAGTGCCAACCCAGGAGGAACTATGAAATGGAAGAAGTTTGGAACCACCAGGACTCTTCCTAGAGTTGGACAAAGAGCCTTGGTCAGGATGGTGAAAAAGAACCTAATGGTCACCCCTATGAAGGTCGACCATCTCAGCAAAGTTCCACCAATCATGTGTTTTATGGTTGGGTGGCAAGATGGTAGCCATTCTTGAGCAAAAGCCAAACAAAGGACTTTCACAGCCTGTCTGAGGAGACGAAAAGTCAACTCATTGGGCAGAACTACATGCATGGTGTCTGCAAAGACAAGTGAAGCATGGAGGGGGCACCATCAGGCTGTGTGTGTGTGTGTGTGTGTGTGTGTGTGGGGGGCGGGGGTTATGGGATAGAGAGACTGGTCAGAACTTAGGGAAGGATGAATGCGGCCAACTCCAGAGAGGTCCTAGAAGAAAACCTGCTCCAGGGTGTGTGTCACCTCAGACAGGGGTGACAGCTCACCTTTCAGTATGACAAATGGCTTTGTGACAAGTCTCGGACTGACCTGGAATGGCCCGGGCAAAGCCTAAAATTAGACCTATCACCCTTACAACTCCTGGTTCTTTAATGGGTTGTGTGGTTCCTCATAAATCCATTGCTTGACCAAGCACCATTTTCTCCTTTGCACATGAAGTTACTTCTTTGTGCTTTGGAAAACTCCCTAATCTTTCATGTACGGTGGGCTGCAGGAAACGACCAGATTAAGAAAACTGGAATTTAGCCTCTCTGACTGGACATCTTCGGCAAGAGTCCTTTAAAAATCATGACCCATTGGCATTTCAGAATTCTGTTACCATCTAGTCGTGGTTAGAATTTTAAATCACACATTAATCAGATTGGCGGCTTGGTGGCACAGTGGGTAGCGCTGCTGCCTCACAGTTAGAACACCCGGGTTCGCTTCCCGGGTCATCCCTGCGTGGACTTTGCATGTTCTCCCCGTGTCTGCGTGGGTTTCCTCCCACAGTCCAAAGACATGCAGGTTAGGTGGATTGGCGATCCTAAATTGTCCTTGGTGTGTGTGTGTGTGTGTGTGTGCCCTGCGGTGGGCTGGTGCCCTGCCTGGGGTTTGTTTCCTGCCTTGTGCCCAGTGTTGGATGGGATTGGCTCGAGCAGATTCCCGTGACCTTGCAGTTAGGATATAGCGGGTTGGATAACGGATGGATATTAATCAGATTACTAGGACAGCATTTTTTCACTTAAGAAATATATCAAAAGTTAGACCTCTTATAACATTGCAAGATGCTGAAAAATTAGTTCACGCTTTTGTTTTCATTCGGGTAGACTACTGTAACGCACTCCTCTCAGGACCACCCAAAAAAGACATCAATGTTGGACACTGACAGTCTTGACAGTACTTTATCCTTTCAGTCCCACATCAATAACATCTCCCAGTCTCCATATTTCCACCTGCGTAACATTAATCGTATTCGCCCCCCACCCCAACTCCCCACACCACTGCTATCCTCGTTCATAGCCTTGTCACTTCTGTTCTGGATTTTTGAAATTCCCTTTTCTTTGGTCTTTCTCGCAAATCTCTTTATAAGCTTCAACTGGTCAAGAATTTAGCTGCCCACCCACATCATTACTAGAACCCCCTCTATTCACCATGTCACTCCCGTTTTGCAGCAGCTTCATTGGCTTGCAGTTAAGATCCACATTCAATTCAAAATTCTTCTGTTAACTTTTAAGGCTCTCCACAACCTCGCCCCTCCATACCTGTCTGACTTCCTCCATGTTGCCATTCCCTCCCGTACCCTCAGATCCTTTATCTCCATCCACTTGACTGTCCCCTTCGTCCGTCTTACCACCATTCAGCTGCTCTGCTCCCCAGCTCTGGAACTCACTACCATCTGAGCTTAGAAATATTGAATCATTTTCACTTTTCAAATCTAAACTTAAAACTCATTTGTTTAAGACGGCTTTATCTTTTTGATTACAATTGCTCTGTCTGATTTTAATTTTTGTATTTTAGTTTTGTTTAAAATCTGTGTTTTATCTATTGTTCTGTGTCCTTGAGTGTTGTGATGGACGGCAGGTGTTTCAGCCTGGCTTGGACATCCCTCATCAGAGGAAAAGAAGAAAAGCAGCATGTTCAGGACACTACATCCCCCGGGACGCTAGATGGCAGCTTCCCTGGACGGAAATGGTCCCTTGGAATCCTGCAGGGCAGCATGGGGCATGGAGTCAGTCTCTTCAGCCCTGTTGGGTGCCACCAGGGGGAGCTCACCAAAAACCCGGGGACTATTACGGTTACGTCAACCTGGAAGTACTTTGGGGTCATGTGGACGGAAGCCTGCAGTACTTCCGAGATACTTGAAGAAGGCATTTGACCCGGAGAAGGAATACTTCCAGGTCATGGACTTTAAAAGGACTCTGGGAAATCCCAGCAGAGGGAGCCGGAGTTGGGAGGAAGTGTGACAGAGCTGCTGGGTGGAGTGGAGGATTGTTTATTGATTAGTGTCTCGATTTATTAGAGTATTGTGGAGTAGAGGTGCTTTGTGTACTTTGTTATTATAATAAATATAATATTGGACTTTTACCTGGTGTCAGAACGTGTTGTCTGAGGGTTCATGGGGTCGACAGCGCCCCCTATCTGTCACAGTGTGTAGAAAGGCGCCTACAAATAAATAAAATGTATTATTATTATTTATAGTAGGGGAATCTAAATACATACAAGGTTCTTCCTAGAAGCTTCACATGGACAGGTCTCTATGGCACCGCGCTGAAGAACCGCTTGGGTACCTGCATTTTTGAGAGTGTAGAACTTCTGCGGAAAGACCTGAAGATGGCAGTTTACCGACGCTTTTCAATGCCAGTCTAATGGAGGTTGAGAGGAAGAGAAGGATAAACTCCCCAAATCCAGGGGTGCAAAGCTTGTAGAGACTAACCAAAAAGACTCAAAGCAGGAATTCATGCCAAAGGAATTTTCTGCAAAGGGTCTGAATACTTCTAGGAATGGAGAAGTTGCAAACCTTTCTGAAAACATGTTCACTTTGTCATTATGGGGTACTGATGGAGATTGATGGGCTAAAATGAAACATACAACACAATGAAGTGTGCAGAAAGTGAGGGGTCTGAAGACTTTCTCAATGCACTGTTTTTCACTTGAGGAGGTGTCAAGTCCTGTCCTAGTCCACAGATCTCATGGAGTAGGCACTACTTTGTCTATACAGTTGTGCTTGAAAGTTTGTGAACCCTTTAGAATTTTCTATATTCATCCATCCATCCATCCTCTTCCGCTTATCCGAGGTCAGGTCACAGGGGCAGCAGCTTGAGCAGAGATGCCCAGACTTCCCTCTCCCCGGCCACTTCTTCTAGCTCTTCCGGGAGAATCCTGAGGCGTTCCCAGGCCAGCCGGGAGACATAGTACCTCCAGTGTGTCCTGGGTCTTCCCCGGGGCCTCCTCCCGGTTAGACTTGCCCGGAACACCTCACCAGGGAGGCATCCAAGAGGCATCCTGATCAGATGCCCGAGCCACCTCATCTGACTCCTCTCGATGCGGAGGAGCAGCGGCTCTACACTGAGCCCCTCCCGGATGACTGAGCTTCTCACCCTGTCTTTAAGGGATAAATTCAATTTTCTATATTTCTGCGTAAATATGACCTAAAACATCATCAGATTTTTCACTCAAGTCGTAAAAGTAGATAAAGAGAAACCAGTTAAACAAATGAGACAAAAATATTATACTTGGTCATTTATTTATTTATTAAGGAAAATGATCGAATATTACATATTTGTGAGTGGCAAAAGTATGTGAACCTTTGCTTTCAGTATCTGGTGTGACCCCCCCTTTGCAGCAATAACTGCAACTAAACATTTCCGGTAACTGTTGATCAGTCCTGCACACCGGCTTGGAGGAATTTTCGCCCATTCCTCCATACAGAACAGCTTCAACTCTGGGATGTTGGTGGGTTTCCTCACATTAACTGCTCGCTTCAGGTCCTTCCACAACATTTCTAATTAGATTAAGGTCAGGACTTTGACTTGGCCATTCCAAAACATGAACTTTATTCTTCTTTAACCATTCTTTGGTAGAACGACTTGGGTGCTTAGGGTCGTTGTCTTGCTGCATGACCCACCTTCTCTTGAGATTCAATTCATGGACAGATGTCCTGACATTTTCCTTTAGAATTCTCCGATATAATTCAGAATTCATTGTTTCATCAATGAAGGCAAGCCGTCCTGGCCCAGATGCAGCAAAACCGGTCCAAACCATGATACTACCACCACCATGTGTCATAGATGGGATAAGGTTCTTATGCTGGGATGCAGTGTTTTCCTTTCTCCAAACATAACGCGCTTCATTTAAACCAAAAAGTTCTATTTTGGTCTCATCCGTCCACAAAACATTCTTCCAATAGCCTTCTGGTTTGTCCACGTGATCTTTATCAAACTGCAGACGAGCAGCAATGTTTTATTTGGAGAGCAGTGGCTTTCTCCTTGCAACCCTGCCATGCACACCATTGTTGTTCAGTGTTCTCCTGATGGTGGACTCATGAACATGAACATTAGCCAATGTGAGAGAGGCCTTCAGTTGCTTAGAAGTTACCCTGCGGTCCTTTGTGACCTCGCCAACTATTACACGCCTTGCTCTTGGAGTGATCTTTGTTGGTCGACCACTCCTGGGGAGGGTAACAGTGGTATTGAATTTCCTCCATTTGTACACAATCTGTCTGACTGTGGATTGGTGGAGTCCAAACTCTTTAGAGATGGTTTTGTAACCTTTTCCAGCCTGATGAGCATCAACAACTCTTTTTGTGAGGTCCTCAGAAATCTCCTTTGTTTGTGCCATTATACACTTCCACAAACATGTGTTGTGAAGAGCAGACTTTGATAGATCCCTGTTCTTTAAATAACACAGGGTGTCCACTCACACCTGATTGTCATCCCATTGATGGAAAACACCGGACTCGAATTTCACCTTCAAACTAACTGCTAATCCTAGAGCTTCACATACTTTTGCCACTCACAAATATGGAATATTCACTCATTTTCCTCAATAAATAAATGACCAAGTATAATATTTTTGTCTCGTTTGTTTAACTGGTTTCTCTTTATCTACTTTTAGGACTTGAGTGAAAAATCTGATGATGTTTTAGGTCACATTTACGCAGAAATATAGAAAACTAGCCAACCCGCGGCGTAGCATACGCCGCATAATTATGTATTGATGGGTGAACACTTCCTGAAAGACACAGTTGTCCAAATGGGGTGGGTTTGAGGATATGACTGTAGGTGAATGAAAAGATGGAACTCTGGAGAGAGCAACATACAATACAGCGTTTTACACACTGCATACAGCGATTCACATCGAAGCGTGGACACCGCTAAGACCATGGGATACCCCTCGCAAACTGTTCTACACGTCGCATACAGCGATTCACATCCTTCTTCAGAGGTGCATGTAGAGTGTAGCAGAGACGAACGCGAATGACGCCCTGTTTTGTGAGTTGCTGCATCCAAGTTGGTGGGCGTGGCTCTGCGAGTTGTCATATCCAATGGTCTTAGAGTTGGTGGGCGTGGCTCCGTCCTGCATGCTTCCATGGGTGTCTTGTTTGCGCTGGCAGCGGCTTAGTGAATTAAATATATAGATTCTAAAGGGTTCACAAACTTTCAAGAACAACTGTATGAGACTAGACAGACGTGTGTGAAGCAGTCGAGGGTCACTTTGTGCTTTAGCCTCGGGAGGGGACTGGAGTCTCATCCGGTGGTTGGTTCCTGCAGCTCTAACAATATGCACCATGACCCTGAGTTGGGTGAAGTTGGTTTCAGAATGCCATATTGATAAAGTGATCCATATTCCTCACACCAAAGCAAAAACTCCTGAGTCTAAAGTGAAAAATTGACCCAGCTGATCCTCCCATTACTGTCCCAATTTGTCGCTACCTCCTTGTCCAAGGAGACATAACAGGGGTTTTGAGCTTTCCAAGAGTATCTTCCCATTCCTTCTAGAGATTTTTATCGTAGATCTCAGGGAAGCACGGTGGCGCAGTGCTACTCACACCACCATAGGGTTCACACTTCTCAGATGAACCCCAATAGACTCCAGCTGCAGATGAGACACTCTGAAGCCTCAGGCTCATTCAGTGATCTGAGACGCTCTAAGGCCCCGAAGCATTTCTTCGCAGGCTTCACAGTGTCTTGAGGTGTGCTGATCTGTCCAGAGGCTGAAAACTGTTCCTGCTGCAGCTGGATACTTCTCAGATGAACTGGTGGTTCCTGATCGATTCGGAGTGTGCGCCTCCCATCCTGGGCTGCTTTCTGCATTGAACCGGACGCTGCCGGACTCCCCACGAGTGTGCAATGGAAAATAATAAAAAAAAAGGTTGGATTGATTACTTTTATATTGTTGTAAACGCCATGGCGGAGTCATGGAGCTGTAATTATCTTCTTTTTAACTTCCATGGCAGCTCTCACTAACACATAAACACCAGCGCCAGGTTTGCTTCTGCACGTCACGGTTAAAATAAAGCAGGGTGGAAAAGCAATAAAGGGTGGCTAATAAGGCAAACACGGCGGACAATCGGATGAAACAGCCAGCGCTGGGACAGAAAAAAGTGACCTAAAGTTTCCACACCAAAGTGGGGGAAAAAAAAAAAATATATATATATATAGGGGGTAATCTAATGGCTGGAAGTGAGCTGCTGACCCCCTTTTTAAATCTGTGGCTTCAGGAGTCCAGGACTCCGCGAGTCGCACGAGTTTCTATTGTGCGATGTCATAAGAGCCTGCTGGCGCTCTGCCCACACACGGAATGCCCTTGCGTGCTGGTGTGCCTGTGGGGCAACCAGGCTTCACTCCTCATCTCACCCTCGGCACACACACACATGGACACACCCAGCTCGAGAGCAAAGCGCTGCTGCAGCGATATTACATAATGCTTCATCCGCCCTCAGAATTAAAGAGCCAAGATCCGTGAGATCAAAAAAAAATAAATAAATAAAAATGTCATCCGACAAGGAAGGAAGCGTTTGCACACACGTACAGAATCTGATGTGAGGTCAGCGCTAAAGCATGAATCCGTCTCGGCCTACTCTCATTATAGCCTCATATTAAGAGGAATGTGACAGGCCAGGCTTTCCTTTATATGGCGCCTTTCAGGGTGAGCACATTTCGCTAAACTCATTTTGCGCAAACATTCAAACACTCAAAACCGACACGAGGCTGTGGGGCGGGCAGGATGGAAGGTTATTCGTACTATAATGAAATGCAATCCAACGTGTTAATAACTACGTTGAAATGGAAGTCGGACGTTTGATTCTGACTCGGTTGTATCAATCAAACGATCGATTGCTTTTCAAAAAGCAAATTTGTTGCCAGTTTAAAATGCAATACAAAATCGTATTATTGCACTTCAATTCAAGTTCATGGATCGCGAGTCATAACTAAAAGAAAAGCGGACGTTTCTGTGTTTCACTTGGCCGCCGCGCCATTTGTATGGCATTTCCGGTTTAGTAGGCTCTATATGGGGTGGCGCAGTGGTAGCGCTGCCCGGGATTGGTTCCTGCCTTGTGCCCTGTGTTGGCTGGGATTGGCTCCAGCAGACCCCCGTGACCCTGTGTTCGGATTCAGCGGGTTGGAAAATGGATGGATGGATAGGCTCTATATGCACACTCTCGGATATCCATATTACTAACCGAGAATGGTAAACTGGATGGCATGGACGCAGGCACACGGCGAAAACCGGATGGCATGGACGCAGGTACATGGCAATGGGACCATGAGACATACCGCGCGTCTCATAAACCGCAAGCGAAGTCGTATCCACCACGAACGAAGGAGTCACGGCCCAAACACGAAAGAGCTCAACTGACATGAATGAGAAATGAAGCAACAACGCACCCATAGCTAACGACTAATGACACATCCACACAAAAAAGAGGATTCTGCGCTGCAGCCCAGATTCAAACGGAAGAGGCTACGGAGGCCCCACAGGTCCACAAAGAAAGTACGAAAGGCAAAGGCGCCTACACAGCATAGTGAAACCCAACATAGTACGGAAGGCGCAGGCGTCACCGCCATATTGTGAGTGGCACTACTGCGGAGTGAAGTTAGGAATAATGTGCTGCTTGGGATTGTACAAACCGCTGAACGCTTTACACCAAATTCAAACACAATACAGCTCAACGATACAAACACGAGCCCACCTGGATAAGATCAATGGACGCAGGCGCCCACAACGCGCGTCTGAAACTGTGGAAGCAAAGCAGGCACGGGTTCAAAACGAACGAGCTCGACTGATATGTAAATCACATTACAGTGATGCATCATTGACAGTATAACCACAGAAAACACTCAGTATTAACAGTATAACAGTAAGTGCAATGATCCATATTACTAACGGTGAACAACGGATAACTAATGGAGTCACGGTCACGGCTCCAAAACGATCCAGCTCGACTAACAGAGCTACAAACACGAGCCCACATGGATAAAGAAAATAAACGTGGGCGCCTACTACGTGCGTCTGAAACCGCGGAAGTAAAACTGTCTCGGCTCCAGGACCAAACAGCTTGACTAACGGAGCTACAAAAATGCGCCAGCATGGACAAATACAATGAACATAGGCGCCTACAACGCGCATCTGAAGCTGCGGAAGCAAAGCAGGCACGGGGGGTTGGCGAGCGAAGCGAGCAGGGGGCAAAGCCCCCTAGTCAAAATGGATTAGCTATGGCGTCTTTCACCGATCGATTCAAGAGGTGCCCAGAATTACGGTAAAAACGCAAGTTGCATTATTCAAATATTACGCCAAACCATCAGGGACTAAAAAGAAGGAAGGCTTCAAAGTATATGTGTCAGGCAAAATCACAATTACGAGGGTACGATCTCGATGTATTAAAAACGCGGGTCTATTATGAACTTAGGTGGGACAATCATGCACTGTAGAAAAAAATCATGTTAAATATACGGTAAATACTGGCAGCTGTGGTTGCCAGAATTTTACTGTAAAAAAAAATAAATAAATAAAAAGGTGACAATATTTTTAGGTCTACATAACCTTTTCTTTTATCGTGACGCAAATCGGATTTTTGTTTTTCACATTAGGGACCTATAGGCAACTATGCTCCACCCCCCAATAACTTTAAGGTTCGTATTTGTGGTTTGGGTAGGTCAGTCTAATAATTTAAACTCCAAAAATTAAGCAACCGGGACACCTCCCCCACGGAGCCCACCACTAGAATGAGTAGGAACTGCCGTCTGTTTAGTACACAAGTACCATTTTTTCTTTACAACACATTCCAACAGAAGTGAACCCTTAACAATAACCTAAAATGCATGCAACTCTAATAAATAAGCCAATCAATAACCCTTTAGACCAGTGCGCAATTGCCATCAATAACAATAGCAAACATGTATCATTTAATTGCGTACACTGAAAAGAATTCAGTGTTTAAGGAAGTCATGGCACATTGTCTGGTGGAGAAGTAAAGTTTGCTTTTGTGGTGTGTGGTGCCCTAGTAGTGTGCCAGCTTATCGAATATAGCCCACCATAAATCATCTTACGTAACCTCAAAAAACCTTCAGCATGCAGGGAAAAAGAAGTCTGCCAACTAAGTTTTTTTTTCCCGTACTGTTCACAGGTAGGCGGGTCACCAGGAACGATATGCTAAAAGGGGGCGTTTCCTTACGCAAACATCGTAACTGTGGCGTTACTGAAACACGGCTTTACCGTTGTACATGTTACAGTTGTTTACCTTCGCTATTTAACAGTTTTACATTGTAAAATTAACAGCGATTTTTTATGTTGCATATTTTGAAGGTAGAAAAATATTGACTTTATAGAACTTGGCTGTAAAAAAATAATAAAATCTACTGTTTAAGATATACAGGTAATTTTCAGTAGAACATAAAGTAACTTTCCTTTTTTTCAGAAAAGGTATTTTACTTTCACCGTTTACAGTATTTTTACTGTTACATTTATTACAGTGTGTTGATTACATTAGGCAAAAAAAAACAGAATTTCAATAATTAGTCATTAAACTTAAGGGACAAATGAACGCGTATGTAAGCTTGATAAATATCTATCTATCTAATACTGCAAGGCCCTGGACAAGTTGTATCCCCCAAACTATGCGACTCTTCAATTCCACCAGAGGGGGTAAACGTTGAACATTATTCAAGTTATTGTCTGTTTTTTTTTTTTACCTGCATTTTTTATTACTCTTTAATTTAATATTTTTTTGCTGCTGGAATATGTGAATTTCCCCCTGGGATTAATAAAGTATCTATCTATCAGTCAGAGATGAATCACATAACAATGCGCTGGCATCACATCACCAATAAGCGGGGGCGCCTATAAAAACGGCTGCTCTGCGCAGTCGCACGCGCTTTTTCCAACTAGTGCGCCAAAAGACGAGCAGTACTTGTAAGGACCTCAAAGCAGGGAATCGCGCCGATGCTACAATACATAATAACATGAATCTGTTGGGCACCTTACCTTGTAAAAATGCGAATGTCTGAGCCAGTAAAATGGTGAATGCCAAACCGCTGCATCATTGTAAGTGTCTCAGTTTGTTTCCTCGGCTGGAGGAACTCCTCTCTGGTTTTATGTTTTCATCGCTAGGTCGGCAGCTGCTGGATACTCCATCTCCTTGCCTGGTCTGTTATCCTCCATCGGTCGCTTTCTCTTCTCCCAGCCACGGTGTTGAAAGTGGAACGGAGAAATTATTCCTCTCAAACAACGCAGGAGACGACTCCCTTCTTGAGCAGTCGCCACCCTGTCTCAGACCCATTGCTCTCGACGATGATCTTTTTTAAAACGCCGGCTACAAACTCGAGTACTGGGACTAACTGTAAAGCTCTCCCTCTCTCTCCGCATAGCGACGTTCCATTTACATAGAGTTTCCACAACGTAGAGAAATGTATGAAAACTAAGTACCTTGTTGTACTTGCTGGAAGCTCGACATTAAGGTAGGCAACAGTGTTCAGCTGTAAAGTTGACGCTTACTCTTCTTTTTCTCCGACATTCTCACCACCAAACAAAAACGGAAGTCACTGAGCGTGCACATGCAGCCTATTGCGCCAAAATTTAAAGTGACCAATCAACGTCAAAAGATGGGAGAAGGGGCGTTAACATTTAGGGAAAGAGGCGGTCCACTTCGAAATGTCTCTGTAGTTTGACGGCGACCAGAAGGTAAGTCAGGGTGGTGGTGGACTGTGTTGTGGTAAACTGAAACGGCGAAACCTTCTCGGAGAAATTGACGGGTCCAGCAGGGTTGTGCGTCATTGCTAAACCCATAAGGAGTAACATTTCTTTCTTTACACTCCCCAAGACGCCCATATAAACAACAATGCTCCAACAAAGCATATTTTAGTGAGCTGGGCGCAAACGAATTTTAGTGTCACTTTGGCTCTGTTGCCCATCACTCCCTATTATATTTTGTGAGGTTATATTTTACATTTACCACGACCTTCTCTGGCAAAAGTCATTTCAAAAAATGAGATGGGATGCTAAATATGCAGTACAGGCAAGCCGCGACGAAACGGCATAAATTCATTTTCTACACCGTAGGTCGCGGCGTCTTTTTATTTCGCTCTTAGCTGTTGAAATGCGCATGTGCAAGAACCGCGTGACTCATGAGTTTGATTCGTGAACGAGTCACTATGAGGTCAGTGTAATGTTTCTCATTCATTTGATTTGCAAATCATTATGGGTTGCGTAACTCTTATTCACTTGCGATGCATGAAGTGTCTTATTTTAATTATGCATCTTAAATGTGTTATGTTTTACATATGGAAACAGGGCAACGGGATTATATTTAATGTATAATTAATTACACATACTGTAAATAATAAGATGATTCATATACATATATTAATAGCTGCCATTCATGGATTCTATTGAAAAACCTTCTTAAAAATCCTTTCTGTGCCAATGCTACCAGGATAGACTCACTTTCAACCCAACAATTTAAAATGAATGGATGGGAGAACATTCTCCGTACACAGTTCTGAATAGTGTTAACCACAATGCCATCTTTGAATGTAATATTTGTGACTTGAAGGTGTGTAATGACTTAAATTATCTAGAGTGGTCAGATTGGATTGTGAAAACTACAGGGGGATCACACTGTCCTCACTACGGTCATCATCAATAGGATCTGTGATCACTTGCTCACCTACCAGCGACCAGAACAGTCTGGTTTTATGCCTAAGAAGTCAACCATCGACCACATCCTGGCACTGAGGGTTCTCATGGAGTGCAAATGTGAATATCAGCAAAGTTTCTTTGTAGCCTTTGTCGATTTTCGTAAAGCGTTCGATGACCCTGTGGGATATCCTCAGACTTTTCGGGATCCCCTCAAAGTTGTACAATATCCTTCCTGGCCGGCATGTACACTGGTACTGTGAGGGCTGTGCAGAGTGGAGGCAGACCCTCTGTGTTATTCCCAGTTGATTCTGGGGTCTGTCAGCGGTGTGTTCTGCTCCTACTCTGTTCAATGCTTGTATGGACTGGGCGTTGGGCAGAGTCGTGGGGTCCATTGGCTGTTGGTGAAGAAAGACTCACTGATCTTGACTTTACTGACGATGCTGTGATCTTCATGGAGCCAATGGAGGCTCTGATCGGGGGTCTCGAGAGGCTGAGCGAGGAGTCCGAGTGTCTGGGCTTGCGAGTGTCCTGATAAAAACCAAAGAGCCAGGCCTTTAGTGACCTCTTGGGCACGGCTGTCATCGGTGTGTCTGTCTGGGCAGAGGGTGTCGACCTCGTCATCGAGAGGTTTACTGACCTCGGTGGTGACATCCATGACAGATTGAGAGAGTATGGGGGAGGTCATGAGGTCTCTGTGAAGGGGTGTGTGGCACTCTTGATATCTCAGCAAAAGGACAAAACTGGTGCTCCCTGTTTGTGAGACATATATGCTATCCAGTGACCCGAGATGAAGACTGGACACTTGTGTCCCTTCCAAGAATCTTTGGGTCCCGCTGGTTTGACTTTGTGTTGCTCACCGAGTCCTGAATGAGGCACATGACTGCATTGTGAGGGAGCATCAGTTATGGCACTACAGCCAAGTGGCACGATTACCCGACGGTGATCTGGTTTACAGGATCCGAGCGGATAGACCAGGCCAAGGGGACGCCCACGTAATATCTGGCTGCGGCAGATAGAGGGTCATTTCCGGAAGGTGGGACTGGACCGCCAGTCTGCCTTAGGTGTTACCAACCAGAATCCCAAGGTGTTTCATTCTTTTGTTTCTCACTACTCAAAGCGCTTTGCTTTGTTGGGCCCTTAACCTGCAATTGCTGAGTCTAACTCACCGTCTGACCGTTAGCGAGTCATTTCATTTTCTAATGCTCCAATGGTGAAACATCTACATGTCGATAATCGCACTGAAAACAAATCATCTAACTCATGAGTCAAATGAATCGATTCACGTAAACAGATAGTGCAAAAGAATGGAGTCAGCAGTAGGAATCGAAATGGCCATCCCTGTTCTCCTCCTTGTGCGTCGCACACTCGCTCTTCAAACAAAAACTGACCAATCAGATTGCTCCGATGGAGGGGACGCCCACACCAACCGTAGTGTTTTATTGTACAGTAGATGATAGTCTATGAAGACAATGGGGGCTGCCCATACTTACAATGTTTAATTGCCTTTTATGTTATTGGGGTTTAATTGTGTTAAAGTGTGCGATAAACTGGCCAAATCCAGGTGTGCAAAGCTTGTAGAGATGAAATCAAGAAGGCTCAAGGGTGGAATTGCTGTCAAAGGGGCTTCTATAAAGTACCGAATTAAGGGTCCGATTACTTGCATGAAGGAGACATTTTAGTTTTTAACTTCAAAGAAATTTTTCTGAAACCGTGTTTGCATTCTTCGCCCACCCTCATTGTTCAGGCGGCCGAGACACGGGTGTTAACATTGTGGCGGACCCGGCCAGGACGCCCCTTCGATGGGTATTCAGGGGGAGCAGCCCTGGACGGTGCAGTACCTCCCCCTGGACGCTGGATGGTTGCCTCCCTGGTGCCTCGGATTCTCGCAGGGCTTCATGGGAGATGGAGTTCTCCACAGCCCTGTTGGGATATGGGGTGGCCGCGACATGGGTCCCTGAGCCCAGATGGACTAATCTTCAGCCCCACCCGGGAGTGCAGCCAGAAACAGATGATCAAGCACCCGGAGTACTTCTGGGTGGGCCATAAAAGGTGCCAGCAACCACCACTCAACAGTCAGAGTCAGGAGGAGGAGGACAAAGCTTGGTGAGGAGTGGTGGTAGATGAGAGAAAGGAGCGTTGCAGTGTGGTTTTGGTGCTTGGGACTGTGTTGTGGCTGGGGGGATAACGGGGACGACGTGCCCTCCAACTGAAGAAAAATAAATAGTTTGTCTTACATGTGCTTCCGTATCAATCTGTGTCGGGTCGGGCGCAATATAGTGCCTTTCTTACAACATCTACAAGACCTTCCACTGGATTAGCTAACATCTACTGTATCTGTGTGACCGCACCATGCCTGACCTGCCCTCCGCCCCTCAACTGCACCTTAGTTAGTTTTCAAACAGGTGTGCGTGTGAAGGTATTTAGGTGAAGGTGCAGCGCTACACTCCAACATACGACCAGCGGCAATGCGGTGTCCCACCATGAAAATGGCCAATGGACTTTGGCGCTCAAACCTGCTGACCCTCAAAATGTCAATTCTTTTACTCTTTTGCCCCAAGTTTAGCATTCATGAATACACAGAAGACGCTTAACCATAACTGTGCTGACATTTGAAAGAATTCATTTTGAGGCTAATCTCACGGCAAATCCACTATGCGCTTCGGTCGGCTTTCTGCATGAGCCCCTCATGGATTTACTTTAATGCCTTCAGTTAAGACCTAATCAGTCAGGCTCGACCGCAGCTACTTCATCAGCATTACAAAATACAGAAAGAAAAAAAAAAAAAAAGATGCGTCTGGACAGAGAGAAATTCAGGGAGGCGATTTGTGCTCCCAACCCTGGAGTGACGCCCGGCTGATTGGGCCGCTGCGATTTCATAAGCTGCCGTAACTAAATTGTTCACCCGCTTTTTTCGGCATTAAGGGTTTCTCACAAGGTAGAGATTAGGTGAGAACGAGCTGCTGACTGATTATACGCCTTTATCTGAACATTCTCAAGCTATTAAGAAAGGATTTTTAAAGAGCTAATCACTGGGTAAACACACAGAGAGGACACGTCGAGCAAACACGGGGCAACTGAATGGGTGACGAGGAAATGGAAACGCACCAAACGACGCAAACCTTCAGGGGGTTTGAAATAAAACTCGTCCATTTATTAATGCAGAGACTAACTGGTTGTTGTCTGTGTGGACGTGTCATGTTCTCCCCATGCATGAGTGTGTGTGTGTGTGTGTGTATAGGTTCCTCCATCTACTACAGCTTCTCTCCTCCAAAGACGTGCTGTTTGGTTTAGGTGATGGTTCCAGATTGGTGCAGTGACTCTGTGTGTGTGTGTGTGTGTGTGTGTGTAAATAAGCCCTGAGGTGAACTAGAACTTCATCCAGAGCCATTCCTTAATTACGTCCAGTCCTGCCAGAATAGGCTCTAAAAACTAGCGAAGCTGAATTTTATGAAGCCAGCCACTTTATTAGGTACACCTTGCTAGGACCTTGTTGGACCCCCTTTTCCCTTCAGAACTGCCGCAATTCTTCTTGGTGTAAATTCAACAAGGTGCAGGGATGTTGGTCCACACTGACATGATGGCATCACGCAGTAGCTGCAGATTTGTCAGCTGCACATCCGTGATGCCAGTCTCCCGTTCTACCACATCTCATTATCTATCTTTCTATTAAATGAAGCCTTTCATTATTTATCTATCATACAGTGCCTTTCACTATCTGTCTATCTTATAATGCTTTCATTATTTATATATCTGTATATTATATAGTGGCTTTCATTATCTATCTATCTATCTTAAATAATTAGATAGATAGATAATGAAATCCACTATATAATATACAGATATATAGATAATGAAAAGCATTATAAGATAGACAGATAGTGAAAGGCACTATATAATAGATAAATAATAGATGATATGAATGGCACTTTATCTATTATATAGTGCCTTTCACTATCTGTCTATCTTATAATGCTTTTCATTATCTATATATCTGTATATTATATAGTGGCTTTCATTATCTATCTATTATATAGTTCCTTTCACTATTTATTTATTTATCCATCCATCCATTGTCCAACCCACTGAATCCGAACACAGGGTCACGGGGGTCTGCTGGAGCCAATCCCAGCCAACACATGGCACAAGGCAGGAAACAATCCCGGGCAGGGTGCCAACCCATCGCAGGATACACACAAACACACCCACACACCAAGCACACACTAGGGCCAATTTAGAATCGCCAATCCACCTAACCTGCGTGTCTTTGGACTGTGGGAGGAAACCGGAGCGCCCGGAGGAAACCCACGCAGACACGGGGAGAACATGCAAACTCCACGTAAGATATTTATTTATCTTACTATTATACAATGCCTTTCACTATCTATCTATTGTATAATGCCTTTCATTATCTATATATCTATTTATTTATATTATATAGTAACTTTAATTAATTATCTATCTTAAAATGTTGTTCGTATCATCTATTATATAGTGCCTTTCCTTATCTATTATATAGTACCTTTCACTCTGTTTATCTATTATATAATGCCTTTCACTATTTTATAATGCCTTTCATTATCTTTATATCTACAGTATATCTATCTATATTATATAGTAGCTTGCATTATCTATCTTAAAGTGTCGTTCATATCATCTATTGTAGTGCCTTTCCTTATCTATTATATAGTGCCTTTCACGAGCTATCTATCTAATGGATGGCAGGAATGATAAATCAAGTCTTTTAGCAAGTATTATTTGTTTAAGTAGAAAACAAAATAAACCTTTTATCCATCTTTGGCACCCACTTCTCCAGAGTAAGGTTTCTGGGCAGCTGTAGCCCATCACAGTGAGCGTCGGGCACAAGGCAGGAACAGTAAACATCATTTTACCTGGATTTTCTTTTTTGGTTTTCCTGTGGTGAGAGTGAAGGGTCCTGGGTGGCCCCCCTTTCTTGCACTCGATGCGGTGCTGCTGGGAGACGTTGGCGCCCCAGAGGCCAGTAATTCTAAACTGACTATTAAACTTCCTTTAATTCCGCGATGCTCCCAGGTGTAAATTATTAGTTTGATATTAATCCTGATGATGCTGAATGGAAAATTCATAGCAGGACGAGGCTTCATAGATCACCTCAGATTCTGGGGATTTCCATCCAGACTTGCCCGATGACGTCACCGCCTCGTGATGAAGGTGAGCACGAGCTCTCTGTGACTCTGCGCTGCCACTCATTCACCATCAAAGCAGCGGTCACAAGCGCAGACCAATGGACTGTTTATAGCAGTGAAATGGATCTCAGGGAACACATGGGCAACACAACAGTTCCTACTAATTACAATATTTTACAAATGGGGTGGGTGGCACAGTGATAGTGCTGCTGCCTGGCAACAAGGAGAGTGGGGGTTCATGTCCCAGTTGCTCCCTGCCACTGCAGCTACTTGGCCCCACGCATTTGAGACATCTATCTGTCATTATGACTATATGGCACAACAGCAGCAAACAGAGTTTAGGTAGGCATTTGTCGTGAAGGCGGCACGGTGGCACAGTGATACCGCTGCCGCCTCATGTGCCAGGTCCGTGTGGGGTTTCTCAGATTAGGTGTACAGGTGTGTGTGTGTGTGTGTGTGTGTGTGTGTGAGCTCGCCCTGCGACAGGCTGCTGATTTGTCCAGAAGTTGTTTGTGCCTTGTGCCCGATGCTTGCTTGGTTAGCCCCGCCCCCTTAGAAAACAGATGTGTGGATTTTACAAACATTCATTGTGTTAAACTGGCATCATTGTGCAGCTGTGGCAATCCAGCAATTCCGATGTTTATTATTATGTTTTGTAATTATTTTGTGAATAATACATAAGGTGTTGTTAGGTAAGCCATCCCTTGACCAAATCAAGTGCTTTTGTGTTCAATTAAGAGCGGGTGTTACAAGTTGTCACGCGTGACAACCAGTACCTCAAATAAGGTAAGCAATACCAACCCGGACCCAGAGGAGGCACTGTCGCTATCTGCCCTTTCTTCGTTTTCCGCCTGCAGTACCGAGAAGAGCAACACTTTGGATCATCTGCTCTCTCGCTCGTGGCTTTGAGATGCACAAACCTGTTGAACGCCATGCACTTTGTTGCTGTAGGGCGAGATGCCATGTGCTTAATTTAACTGGAAGCTTTTGACTTCGATGTTGTCACACATTTGCACCTGGGGAGTCACCTTCAGGGCTTAGCTAAGGTAATCTGGCCTGCCTAAGGTAAAGTCATCTGTAATGGAGGATCGCAGGAATCGTCGGGTAGAGGGGTCCTTTCATCGGATTGGCTGGCCCAGCAGTGACCCAGCTGTGGAATGGCCAATAGGGGGAGAGGCAGCTTGAGGTCTCCAAATCGTATTTTATGGGATATCATCTACTTTTGAATTCTGCTCTGTACTTTTAATATTACAATTTCACTATTATATTGTATTGTGTATTGTACTGACCCCCTTTTTTTTTTTTGACACCCACTACCTGGAAAGGGGTCTCTCTTTGAACTGCCTTTCCCAAGATATCTTCCATTTATTTACCCTTTTTAGAGAGTCAAGGCTGGGGGGGGCTGTCAAAAGGCTGGGCCTGTTAAAGCCCATTGTGGCACTCCTTGTGTGATTTTGGGCTCTACAAAAATAAATTGTATTGTATTGCACTCCTGTGGTGGGCTGGCGCCCTGCCCAGGGTTTGTTCCCTGCCTTGCGCCCTGTGTTGGGTGGGATTGGCTCCAGCAGACCCCCCCGTGACCCTGTAATTAGGATATAGCGGGTTGGATAATGGATGGATGTATTGCATTCTATGCGATCCCACCGTGAACCCAGAGGGGGCACTGTTGCAAACTGTCCTTTCTTTGTTTTCTGCCCTCAGTACCAAGAACACCACCACTTTGGATCATATCTGCTCTATCCCTCATGGCTTTGAGATGTTCAGATCTGTTAAACACCACACACTTTGTTGCTGTAAGGTGGTGAGATACCTCATCACACATTTGCACCCGAGGATCACCTTCAGGGCTTAGCTAAGGCACTCTATGCGAGGCCAGCCTGAACCCAGAGGGGGCGCTGTCGCTAACTGTCCTTTCTTTCTTTTCCACCTACAGTGCTAAAAAGAACCCCCAGTGAAAACTGACCCCGCCCTCCAGAGCCTGGAGAAGGCACCGCCCCTCCTGGGCAGAGCCAGATTAAAAAGGGGGCGTGTCCAGAGAGAGAGAGTGACAGACACACACATCTCATTTTGAACCTGGAAGCCGACATGGAAGGAGCTGCAGAATAAAGAATAATCATAAAAATAATGAGAGCTGCCGAGAACGCTGGAGTGGCCTCTCGGTTCACTTTATTCATAAATATTTTATGCTTTCATCAAGTGGGCTTGCCCACGTTCATTGAGGGGCTCCCCGACTCTTCCTGGCCATGACACAGTAAAAACATTTCTTGAACACCAAAACAATGAGTTGTTACTGGCAGCCACTAAAGTGTGAATACGCCAACATTTTTTTTTTTGTTTCCGAGTGAAAACATATTTCATGCGTTTTTCCGAGACCCCCTTTTTTATTTTATTTTTTTTTAACAGGGCGTTTGGGCCTGTCGCAGAGCAGCTGTATATATTTTGAGGGCAATATTTAATGCATCGATGATCGTAATCATGTGTAACGAACGTGCGTCATTTTAGAAGGAGCCTTTCCGCAATTATCGTAATAAGATTTCCGTTCTTAATATCGAGGAGGTGGAAAATGTACTCATTAGCCATCATGGCCTCATCCTCTTCGGAACTCCGCCGCAGCGCTTACTTAATGAAGCATCAGTGAAGGAGTAAAGGGGGAAGCGTCATTGCAAATTAACATTCACGTATAGGGTTGAAGACGAAATGGCCATTCTTGATTAAGTGTTGTAATGCAGACGGTTCATTTAGCCGTACATTAATTTTCCCATCACATGGATTCTACTGGAGATGCAAGTGGAATGGGAGCTTATTATTTGCAGTTAATTTCTACAACCATCTGCTTCCTGAATGTAATACAAAAGTAACACATTTTCTGACTCTGGGTGGGCTTGAGCGTGACGGTGACGGTGACGGTGGCGGGGTGTTTGAGCAAACCCTGGATGGGACGCCAGTACGTTGCAGGACTCGGAGTCCGCCCCAGCAGACTGACCAGTGAGGCTTTGAGGATGTGGCTGGAAATGCCAGGAGAACACGCAGAGTTCATACGGGCAGGGACCGGGCCTGGCATTTGAACCCTGAACCCGTGAGGCAACTGTGTCCCCACATCTTGATTAATGCCATTGAGAACTGTGGGTAAACGAATAATACAGGCCGAGCATCCCTAATCCGAAATGCCTGGGACTTCAGATATTTTCAGATTTTTGAAACACTTGCATATTTACATCTTAATTCCTCCAGTCTGTGCACTTTAAACCAAGCGGGGTTTCAGGGTTGATGTTTGGCGCGACAGAAGAGTTTCATGCTGGCCACACAAGACCCAGATATAAACACCACAGATAATGTGGTCTTCAAGACGCCACCATTACAGACGGGACATGCAGATCCGACCACAGGGACTAATTCGATACCTGCCACCGGGCTGTAAACTGCTGACACGGACAGACGACACGTCAGACACAATCTGATGGCAAACGTCAAGAACTGGAACTACCACACAGACGAGCAGACACATACAAACCTCTTATTACGCGTGTGTGCCTGGGGACCACCCTCCTGGCTTCGCTGAGGTTAGCGATACCAGTGTGGGTGTATGGCACAGGGCATTCGCCAACTCTATCTTCTATTCGCCCACAACAACGCCCAAGGAGGATACCTGGCACAGCCCACAGAGCACAGAACAGGCTTCGCCCCTTCTGTTCAGACGCCATAAAAGCGGGCAGCGGGGCAGTCCCAGCAAGGCAGGGTGCTCTCAATGAGGACAGATCTCCTGGTCAAGCATCAACAGGCTGATAAGAACCGACTTCATTTTGTGCCACGGTCATTTTTCCTGTTACTTTCTGCTTTACCAGGGTTGCCCCAATGCTTTTTCTGGCATTTTTTTGTTCCGCATTATAAGTACTAGAAAATGCCACCTTTAGACCGTATTGAAGTAGAACGACACTGACAGACAAGACTGTCCACCATAACAGAGCAGACAGAACATGGGCAGACAAACAAAACGAATTGGCAGACATCATTGACACTGGCATACGAAGCGCACACACAAATAAAACTCAGAAGTACGCAGACCTGGCAGAAGAAACACGGTGCTTTTGGAGAACGAAGAAGGTCATCAATGTGCCTGTTGTTGTCTCTGCCAGCGGGTCATGCCACACACATTCACTACACAAAAGCCAACAGACATGACAAATCAACCAATGCACAGACAGAAAACTACAGAAGCAGCCATTTTAAATACACGTCGCCTAGCGAGGAAATCATCTGAACGTACAGACACACCACAGAAATGCACCATCCGCTTCCATCTACTGATTGGGCTGACGCCCTTACCCAAGGTGACCTACAGCGTTTAAGGTACAATTGGTTCCATTCTTTCCAGTTGGAGCCCAGGCAGGTGAAGTGACTTCCTCAGGGTCACACACTGGTGTCAGTAGTGGGATTTTTTGAAGTCCAAAGCCTTAACCACTGTGCCACACTGCCTGCCTATGTGGAGGCCCGATATACTGTAGATGTTAACAACGGGACCATCCCAGAATACTTTATGAATGATAATAATAAGACTACTAACAATAATAATAATAAAAAATAAAAAGATAAGCAGAGTCGGTCGCTCCATTAGACTATATAGGCAGATGCCATAGGCACCCACACCCAAGGGGCTCCATGTATGAAAGTTAAGGGGTGTACACTTGGGAGTCATAACCCCCCACCCCAAATCCCCCCTCCCACTGCGCTATAGTAATTTAAGGGGTGCGTGCTCTGGATACTGGGGGGGTCCCCCCCAGGTCCTTGAAGTCTGATAATACTGAATGTGTGCTATGGACCCCGAGGGGCTCCATTTACGTAACTGTGCACTCCAGACCTTTCCCTTTCTCTCTCTCTTCTGCATACTCATCTCCGCTATGATCCTTGAAGAGTGCTGTTCTGGTAAGTGAATGGGTGCCCCACATACTGGGTTGGGGGGGGGCTAACATGCCCCTCGAAGTCTACGGACCTTTCTGGCAGTCACAGTTGGCGCTATTCACCTCAAAAGGCAGCCTGTTTCATAAATCAATGTGTGTTTGTGTGTTCTAGATACCCAGGGGAATGGCGGGGGGTACCCCTTACCACAGTCCTCGAAGACTAATAATATTGAATGTGGGTGATGCACACTGAGGGGCACTGTTTATGTAAATCAAGTGGTGTGCACTCTGGACCTTTCTGATGCAGTTGGCACTATGGACCTCATAGGGTTTTGTTAAGACAAGGGATGCGTGTTTCGGACACCAATGGGATCCCACTACTCCCCCAGTCCTTGACGTCTAATAATATTGAAATTACTATGGACACCGAGGGGTGCTGTTTAAGTAAGTGTGTTTCTATAGCCCTCCCACCATCCACGGTATGTATACCCGGTGGGCACCATTTTAGGGGCACACACTCCAGAATCTCCCACAAAACCCTTACCACCCTACTGAGTGCTCTGGACCT
Organism: Erpetoichthys calabaricus; assembly: GCF_900747795.2. Classification (NCBI taxonomy): domain Eukaryota; kingdom Metazoa; phylum Chordata; class Cladistia; order Polypteriformes; family Polypteridae; genus Erpetoichthys; species Erpetoichthys calabaricus. Next base: position 214,040,606 of record NC_041399.2, on the reverse strand, counting down.
TTCCAGCAGTCCAGCACAACTGCACTATAGAGTTTGAGGGGCGCTGTTTCAGTAAGTCGAGGGGAGTTGTGTTTTCCGGACCCCCACCAAGTCTCCATATGCCATATTAATGCCCCGTCCTCTAGGAGTGGGCGCGACAGACCCTGCAGCAAGCCCGATGACTCCCGGCACTGGATTGTCCGTTTTTATTCAATCGCAGTCCTCTCCTCCCAGTGGCTCACTCCACTTTACACTGAGCCGGCTGACTTGCCGATGATCTTCCACACGTGATGTAAGCAGCCAGCAGGAATGCCAGCCTGGGACAGGCAGCTGACCTCAATAAAAGGGCAGCAGGTACGCGGTGATGAACAGATGGTATTCAGGGTGGCTGCGCCCGTGGACATCGCCGTTTGTTTTTTCTGCCTGCCTCTCGAGTTTGAAGGTCTGCATTCTGCGGCGCCTGTCTCGGCTTGTTTAGATCAAATCTGCAGCCCCTGCGTGGCACGCTGTTCCTGTCATAGGATATACGGAATCGCCTGGCGGTGGTCCTGCTTTCTACTGGCCTCTGCTTTAAACGGCCCGTGCCATTTTCTCACAAGTGGTTACATTTGTTGCTCTTGAAAGAAAGCTGCCAGTCACATGGCCCAGTTCCAGATAAAGCCATGCCCCTTTTTGATTGGCACTCGTCATTTGTCAGCCGGCCATCTTCTCTGGTGAATCAGTTCATCAGTGGCATGCAGCTTAGGTGGGCCGCTGAAAAGAAATGGGCCCCCAGTCTGGGTGTGTGTGTGACATATGGGTTATGCCCTGCTTTGTGCCCAGTGCTATGGTGTGTGTGAGTGTGTACACTGACTGAGCCAAATCTTAGGGGCACCATATGAACACTGGGCAGGGCCTCCTTTTACCTTCAGAAAAGCCTCAACTCTTCATGCCATGGACTCTACAAGATGTTGGAAACATTCCTTTGAGACCCTGGCCCATGTCAACAAGAATGCATCCCACCATTTTGGCAGATTTGTCAGCTCCCCTCCCATCACATCCCAAAGGTGTGTAATTGCATTAAGATCAGAGGCTGGGAGCGTCACTGAAGAAACGCCAAACTCACGGTCATGTTCATAAAACCAGTTTGCTTTGTGACATGTGCTGGGAGTAGCCATTAGAAGACAGGTCAGCTATGGCCATCAAGGGAGGCAGACGGTCAGCAACAATACTCAGATGTGCCAATTAACTGATTGGCATTAATGGGCCCAAAGTGTGCCCAGAAAGCATTCTCCCCGCACCATTACACTACCAACGCCAGCAGCTTGGATGGTTGGCACAAGGAAGGTTGGATGTAGAGTACGACCCTACCATCTGTGTGCCTCTGCTGACATGGAGACTCATCGGACCAGGCGACAGTTTTCCACTCTTCAACTCTCCAGTTTTGCTGAGTCTGTGCCCCCCTGCACCCTCAACTTTGTGTTCTTGGCTGACAGGAGTCGAACCCATCATGGTCTTCAGTTGTTGCAGCCCATGGTCTTCAAAGGTCAACATGTTGTGCGTTCTGAGAGGCATTTCTGCTCCCTGCAATTGTACAGAGTGGTCATCTGAGTTACCACAGCCCTTCTGTCAGCTTGAACCAGTCTGGCTACACTTCTTAGGTCTCAGTCCTCACCAAGGGCTTTCTGTCTGCACGACTCGTGCTCACTGCATTTTATTTTATTTTTGTGTTTGTTTTTCATACCATTCTGAGTAAACCCAAGAGACGGTTGGGCAGGAACATCCGTGGAGATGAGAAGATAAAGAAATACTCAACTGAGCCAATCAGGCGCCAACAATCATGCCATGGTGGAAATCACTCATTCTGGTGTTTCAGGCGAACGTGACCGGAGCTGGCAGGGTTTGATGCTGCCACATGATTGGCTGATGAGATAATTACATGGGGGCGGCACGGTGGCGCAGTGGTAGCACTGCTGCCTCGCAGTTAGTAGACCCGGGTTCACTTCCCGGGTCCTCCCTGCGTGGAGTTTGCATGTTCTCCCCATGTCTGTATGGGTTACCTCCGGGCGCTCCGGTTTCCTCCCACAGTCCAAAGACATGCAGGTTAGGTGGATTGGCGATTCTAAATTGTCCCTCGTGTGTGCTTGGTGTGTTTGTGTGTGTCCTGCGGTGGGTTGGCACCCTGCCCAGGATTGGTTCCTGCCTTGTGCCCTGTGTTGGCTGGGATTGGCTCCAGCAGACCCCCGTGACCCTGTGTTCGGATTCAGCGGGTTGGAAAATGGATGGATGGATGTGTTTTTATATACACACATTATATATACATATGCATATACATACACACATATATAAATGCACACTATTTATGCATGCGCATCAGAGGACCTCCTCATGTGAAAACCCACCAGGATGAAAGGGGCACTCATTTAAAATTCTCTTCTTCTCTGCCCACACCTCCAAGAAACCGCCTAATGAGGTCACTATGCCACACCCCTTCCGAGAGACACCATCATAAGAATCCCAGCTGCCTGAAAGTGGTTGCCATTTATTGGAAAGTGAACCACCAGATGGAGCTCCTGAGTGACAGACCCCTTACACAAGCTACCAGAGCAAAGCCTGTTGTTTAAGCCCAAGAGGCAATTTGTTTTGTAATCATATCTCTCTCTATATATATACAAAAAAAATATATATATTATATATATATATATATATATACTGCTTTTACAAATTCCATACCAAATGGTATATAACAGAAACCTATGTTTTGCATTGGTCATTCCATACCAAATAGTAAATAAAAGAGACCTATATATTGCATTTGTCATTCCAACAGTTGGTGCATCACAAACACTAACACAGCTTTTAAGAGTCTCATACCAAATGGTGTGGCAGAATCATATGCATTGCATTCATCATTCCAACACATGGTGCATACACATATCTATATATATATATATATTCACGGCAATCTGATTGTATGGGTGGTTACCTACCAGGTAACGCTTGTGGTTGGCCAGCAATCTGCTAACATCCACCACGGTGCTCTCAGTTTGTGAGGAGCAGATCATAGAATGGTTGAAATAGTTTACTGTCAAATAAATGCAAAGAGTACACGACACGTGCCCTCATTCTGGGCTCATCAGGTGTACACACTCCACTGCACTCCCTCTCGGGAATCGAACCTCGGACGTCAGCATCAGAGGCGATGCCCCTAACGTTGCGCCATGGCGTGTGGTTCGTTTATTTGACAGCATGTACAGTAGATCGAGGTAATTACATTCACGGCATTCGAAGTCTGTGTCACAATCTGATTGTATGGGTGGTTACCTACCAGGTAACGCTTGTGGTTGGCCAGCAATCTGCTATTTCAACCATATATCTACAGTATATATATCTACAGTGGTGTGAAAAACTATTTGCCCCCTTCCTGATTTCTTATTCTTTTGCATGTTTGTCACACAAAATGTTTCTGATCATCAAACACATTTAACCATTAGTCAAATATAACACAAGTAAACACAAAATGCAGTTTTTCAATGATGGTGTTTATTATTTAGGGAGAAAAAAAATCCAAACCTACATGGCCCTGTGTGAAAAAGTAATTGCCCCCTTGTTAAAAAATAACCTAACTGTGGTGTATCACACCTGAGTTCAATTTCCGTAGCCACCGCCAGGCCTGATTACTGCCACACCTGTTTCAATCAAGAAATCACTTAAATAGGAGCTGCCTGACACAGAGAAGTAGACCAAAAGCACCTCAAAAGCTAGACATCATGCAAAGATCCAAAGAAATTCAGGAACAAATGAGAACAGAAGTAATTGAGATCTATCAGTCTGGTAAAGGTTATAAAGCCATTTCTAAAGCTCTGGGACTCCAGCGAACCACAGTGAGAGCCATTATCCACAAATGGCAAAAACATGGAACAGTGGTGAACCTTCCCAGGAGTGGCCGGCCGACCAAAATTACCCCAAGAGCGCAGAGACGACTCATCCGAGAGGTCACAAAAGACCCCAGGACAACGTCTAAAGAACTGCAGGCCTCACTTGCCTCAATTAAGGTCAGTGTTCACAACTCCACCATAAGAAAGAGACTGGGCAAAAAAGGCCTGCATGGCAGATGTCCAAGACGCAAACCACTGTTAAGCAAAAAGAACATTAGGGCTCGTCTCAGTTTTGCTAAGAAACATCTCAATGATTGCCAAGACTTTTGGGAAAATACCTTGTGGACTGATGAGTCAACAGTTGAACTTTTTGGAAGGCAAATGTCCCGTTACATCTGGCGTAAAAGGAACACAGCATTTCAGAAAAAGATCATCATACCAACAGTAAAATATGGTGGTGGTAGTGTGATGGTCTGGGGTTGTTTTGCTGCTTCAGGACCTGGAAGGCTTGCTGTGATAGATGGAACCATGAATTCTACTGTCTACCAAAAAATCCTGAAGGAGAATGTCCGGCCATCTGTTCGTCAACTCAAGCTGAAGCGATCTTGGGTGCTGCAACAGGACAATGACCCAAAACACACCAGCAAATCCACCTCTGAATGGCTGAAGAAAAACAAAATGAAGACTTTGGAGTGGCCTAGTCAAAGTCCTGACCTGAATCCAATTGAGATGCTATGGCGTGACCTTAAAAAGGCGGTTCATGCTAGAAAACCCTCAAATAAAGATGAATTACAACAATTTTGCAAAGATGAGTGGGCCAAAATTCCTCCAGAGCGCTGTAACAGACTCATTGCAAGTTATCGCAAACGCTTGATTGCAGTTATTGCTGCTAAGGGTGGCCCAATCAGTTATTAGGTTCAGGGGGGCAATTACTTTTTCACACAGGGCCATGTAGGTTTGGATTTTTTTTTCTCCCTAAATAATAAAAACCACCATTTACAAACTGCATTTTGTGTTTACTTGTGTTATATTTGACTAATGGTTAAATGTGTTTGATGATCAGAAACATTTTGTGTGACAAACATGCAAAAGAATAAGAAATCAGGAAGGGGGCAAATAGTTTTTCACACCACTGTATATATATATATATATATATATATTTGCAGTTGGAGATCCACGAAGGGAGAAAAAAAACAAAAAAAAAAACGAATCACGTATCATAAAATAGTTTTTTTTCTGAGCTTTCAACCCCTATCAGGGGTCTTCATCAGAGGATAATGCTTAGACTTACAAGAATCAAAGGCAATATATAGCAACACATTCAGTATGGGGGGGTGGGGGTGGTGGGTGGCGGTGACTAAGTCAGTATGATCAAGGAGCCGAAACACGAAACGCAGTTTATAGTATTCCATGCAATTCTTGCTCAGCTGTATACATAGGACAAACGTCAAAAAAAATCTCAACACGTGTACAGAACATCGCAACGCCGTCAGAAGAAATGACGCACTATCTTTGATATATGCACATACTAAATCGACAGGACACACATTCAACTGGGACAACGTAAAAGTAAAATTTAAGGCCAGTACAAAAAGTGCCAGAGAGTTGGCCAAGTCTTGGCTATCAGATGAAAACGCCATCAACAGACACCTGGACATAAACCCAGCATATGCCAACTTAATAAGGACATATAAACAATGATTAAACTATACAACCCCCCCCCCCCTTGATCATACTGACTTAGTCACCGCCACCCACCCCCCCATACTGAATGTGTTGCTATATATTGCCTTTGATTCTTGTAAGTCTAAGCATTATCCTCTGATGAAGACCCCTGATAGGGGTTGAAAGCTCAGGAATAAAACTATTTTTATGATACGTGATTCGTTTTTTCTCCCTTCGTGGATCTCCAACTGCAAATATGCAAACCGTATCACAGACCTTCTCTTCCAGATATATATATATATATATATACACACAAACACTTTTTTTCTGGGCATGTCCCTGTTGCTGTGGTATTATTACCAGCTGTTCTGAGGAGACATGCAGTAAACCCTAAAGTGGTCTTGCCAGGCTTTAACCCCCCCATAGATGAAGAACACCTCAATGACTTCTGCACGCTTTAAGTCCTCATATTGCAGTGTGTTTTTATGAGATTAATTGGGGACTTCAGAATGCAGATGTGCCACTCGAGGGACTGGTGTCCGGTAACGAGGATGGCTTCCACCTTGCACTCCATGGCGCAGGGCACCGGGCGGCCCAGACGTGGACATCAAACGGATGGTTCTGGAAGGCGGTGCTGATGACAGACAGACCCTGCGTGCTTCATTTGGTGGTGCACTTGACTCTCTGCTGAAGGTGAATGAGCAGGAGGTGTGCGGAGAGCTGGCAGATTCTTGGCAGATGCGTATGGGTTATTTTATGGGGGATATACAACCAGCCAAGTGTTTCACCAGGGGATACACCAACTGTTTAGTATAAAACAAAGAGGACTCGATTAATTACAATGGAAATATGATGAAATATCACAATATAAAAGGATGGGATGATTAGTGAATATGATAAAGAACACACCTGCACTCCAAGGTGACCTCCATTTTCAGATGCTACGTTGGGGGATTTTGGCTTATTTTAATTTTTTGGTAACAAACCCCTGCCCATTTCTGACTTCGACTTCTCTTTCATTTGAACCAGAGCTTCAGGGACTGATCTCCACAGCCTTCATGAACTACTGTACAGGTATATTACACTGACTTAACATGAGTAAGCACGGCTGAGTATGGCATTAAGTGGACTAGCATTCTTTGCAGGGTTGGCTCCTGCCTTGTACCCAGTGCTGCTGGCATGGGCTCTCACCTATCCTGAAACCCTGAATTAGACAGATGCAGGACACAGTAAATCGATGGGCTGACAGGAAAGTAAATTTTATTTATAAGGTGTCACTACTGTGAGTAGGAACGCCCCCTAGAGGTTAAAATATGCATACTGTACATAAGAAAGTGTTTCTGTGTGCGTGATTATAGACTTGAATGGACTGGCATTCCTTCTAGGATTTGTTCCTACCTTGTACCCAGGGCTGCCTGGATAGGCTTTCACCTCCCATCATCCCACTGCAATATTGAGCTGGACACAATTGATCTAGTAAATTGATGGATAGATGGGCATCTGCCTATAATAAAAGGGTAAGTGTCTGTGTGTCTGTTTGTGCAACCATCGGTTGCTATATCTTTGTCATTTCAACAGATGGTGCATCTCAAACATTAATGCTGCTTTTACAAATCCCATACCAAATGGTATATAACAGAAACCTATACTTTGCATTTGTCATTTCATACCAAATGGTATATCAAAGAGACCTACAGTATGCATTGCATTTATCATTCCAACAGATGGTGCATCACAAACACTAACACAGCTTTTAAGAATCCCATGCCAAATGGAGTAGCAGAATCATCCATCCATCCATCCATGTTCTAACCCGTTGAATCCGAACACAGGGTCACGGGGGTCTGCTGGAGCCAATCCCAGCCAACACAGGGCACAAGGCAGGAAACAATCCCGGGCAGGGTGCCAACCCACCGCAGGACACACACAAACACACCCACACACCAAGCACACACTAGGGCCAATTTAGAATCGCCAATCCACCTAACCTGCATGTCTTTGGACTGTGGGAGGAAACCAGAGCTCCCGGAGGAAACCCACACAGACACGGGTAGAACATGCAAACTCCACGCAGGGTGGACCCAGGAAGTGAACCCGGGTCTCCTAACTGCGAGGCAGCAGCACTACCACTGCGCCGCCCTAGCAGAATCATATGCATTGCATTTGTCATTCCAACATATGGTGCATCACGTACATTAACAATGGTTTTATGAGACCCACACCAAATGGAATATAACAGAGACATATGCATTGTATTTGTCATTCCAACATATGGCTCATCACAAACATTAACACAGCTTTTAAGAATCCCATACCAAATGGCTTTTAACAGAGACATATGTACTGCATTTGTCATTCTAACAGATGGCTTATCACAAACATTAACATAGCTTTTAAGAATCCCATACCAAATGGCTTATAACAGAAACATATGTACTGCATTTGTCATTCTAACAGATGGCTTATCACAAACATTAACACAGCTTTTAAGAATCCCATACCAAATGGCTTATAACAGAAACATATGCATTGCATTTGTCATTCCAGCAGATGATGCACCATCTGTTGGAATGACAAATGGAATGCATTTTACTACTACGTTCATTACTAATGGTGCACTGCTAACGTTAATGCTGAAGTCTACTTGATTACTTAGATTTCAACCTTTAGCACAGCTACTTATATAGAATGTCACACTACTCTTAGTATAAGTGCCCCCTAGAGGTTAAAATATGTACACTGTACATGTGTAGGTATGGCCATGTCTGTGTGTCTGAACTGGACATGGTGGAAAACAGTAAATGGACAGATGGACGGGACTCCACTTTTTATTAACTTTGTAAGGCCACACTGTTTTCACTACAAGCGCCCCCTAGAGGTTAACATATGTGCACTCTACAAGCGTTGGTATAGCTGTGTATGAGTGGGGTCCTGGGTAGAATGGTGTCCCATCCAGTGTTGGGTTACTTCTTGCCTTGGACACAGTGTTACCAGAATACGGTGTAAAGACGCTATATAAATAAATAATTATTAGCTTTCCGTGATACTGTCATGGATTTAGGCAATAGATAAGTGGATGAATGAAAATGTAACGTCTGTATCATAACAAATGAATTTCAGTCTTTTCCCGGACCACTAAGGATAACACAACATGTCTGCCAATAGCCGAAGGTCACAAGGATCCGTCTCAAGGGCTGCTCTCCCGTATAGGAATTCCAAGAATTCCCATTCTCTGTAAAAAAAAAAAGGATTATGTGTTTGGGCTCAGGATAATCGGCATGATATTTAAAGTTACCGTCTTTCCGTGCAGATGGTCCCGTTCGCTTAGTATTCTCCTTTTCTGCTTGTAAATCCCACCAAGCTTGCCGGACAAGCTCCACCTCTCCTGTTTTTTTTTTTTTTGGATGCGTTCCCCAGTTTGTTTACCTTGCCCAAAATATTTAGAAAATGTGTTGTACCGACTTCCAAACACTGCCGACTTTGTTATTGCAAGTGCAGTGTGTACTTGTGGAAAGGCCAGCAATGGAGATGGTGCACATATACCACCACCCCCCCCAGGACCCCCCATTATGGCAACCTCAAGTGTAAAGGGGGGGGGGGGGGGGTTCAGCAGATGTCCTCCTTGTGCCCAGTCCCTGCTGTTCTTCCTGCTCAGTGCCATTCAGATTCACTCATCCTTCACGTCCTCAGCCTCATATAGCGCCCTAACCTGTTCTTCCACCTTCTCCCGATCATATCAGTTACTTGACAGGTTCCTCAGTCTGCTTTTTCCTCATTTTGTTTTTCCTTCTCACTTTCTATGTTCTCAGGCCTGTGATATGTTCCATGGCACCTGCCAGCTACAAGACTGGCACTGTATGGTGGCATTCAGAGCCGTCACCAGTTGCCAGTTTCACCCCACCCAGAAAACCATAAGCAGTGATAGAAACGGGCAATGGCAGCTGAAGCAGCACACTCAGGGTCACCCAGGGAGTTAGGAGAAGGGGCTGCATTGACACCCTTGTGAGTTCATATAGCGTCTTACGTGATGCCACGCAGGCCCTGAGCAACTGCTTCCATATTTGTAAGTACTGGTAGGCTGCAGGGACTTGAACAGTGAGTCTGCGGGGAGGGCTGAAACAACAGTCAGACTGCATGCATTATATAGCGCCTTTCACAGCAGGGCCCACTACAGGTGTGGTGCGGTCATTTCAGCATGTGTAGAATGTGGACACAGGTAGGTGCAGAATTTTTCTCAGAGACGATCACTGAGCCACCAAAGTGGAAAGAACCGCGAATCGTGTGATAGTAATATAGCGCCTTTCATACTGAATTCATCTCCAGGTACGGGACTGCCATTTTTCTGTTTTCACAATGTGGGCACTGGAAGGTGAAGTGAATTACTCAGGGTTACACAATAAGCTAAGGCAGAGGACGGAATCGATGCCTTCCTGTTCTGATATAGCGCCTTTCTCAGTGAATTAATGTCCCGGTACTTCACAGGTACAGCCCAACTACTTCATATTGTGGGGACTGGCAGGTGCCGCCACTTCTTCAGGGTTACACAATGGGTGACGTGGCATCATCATGATTTTATATAGCGCCTTTCATAGGGGATTCACGTCAAGATGCTTTACATGTACAGTAAGTACAGTACAGTTATATTCATATTGTGAGCACTAGCTGGTGAAGTGACCTACTCGGGGTATACAATGAGCTACTGCTGAGGGGCAAACAGGCAGAATGATGGCTTAATACAGCGCCTTTCATAGTGGATTCATGTCAAGATGCTTCACAAGTACAGTACAGCTACTTTCATATATGTTTTAATGTCAGCACTGTCAGGTGAAGCAACTAACTATGCAATGAGCTACTGTTTGTAATTCTATATAGCGCCTTTCATAGTGGATTTACATCAAGATGCTTTACAGGTAGAGCAGAGCTATTTCATATTGTGAGGACTGGCAGGTGCCACCACTTCTTCAGGGTTACACAGTGGGTGACGTGGCATCATCATGATTTTATATAGCGCCTTTCATAGTGGATTCACATCAAGATACTTCACAAGTACAGTACATCTACTTTCAAATATGTTTTAAATGTCAGCACTGTCAGGTGAAGCACCTAACTTTATACAATGAGCTACTGTTTGTAATTCTATATAGCGCCTTTCATAGTGGATTCACATCAAGATACTTCACAAGTACAGTACAGTTATATTGTGAGCACTAGCTGGTGAAGTGACCTACTCGGGGTACTCAATGAGCTACTGTTGAGGGGCAAACTGGCAGAATAATTATTTAATATAGCGCCTTTCATAGTGGATTCATGTCAAGATGCTTCACAAGCACAGTACAGCTAGTTTCATGTATGTTTTAATGTCAACACTGTTATGTGAAGCAACTAACTTTATAGAATTACAAACAGTAGCTCATTGTATATAGTGCCTTTATTAGTGAACTCGTGTCAAGGTGCTTCACAGGTACAGTACAGTTATATTCATATTGTATGCACTAGCGGGTGAAGCGACTTTGTCAGGGGTACACAATGGGCTACTGCAGAGGGCTTAAATGGTATCATCCTGCTTTTATTGCAACTTTCTTTCATTGGAAGTTCATCTCAAGGGGCTTCACAGGTACAGTCCAGTTATTTCATATTATTTTTTAACAATGTCAAAACTCTCAGGTGAATTACTGAAGATGACTTAAATGGCGTCTTCATGATTTTATAGAGCACCTTGCCCAATGGTTTAAGCCCACCACTCTTTGTAGATGTGGCACATTTGTTTCCATAGTTCGAATGTGCACAGTGGCATGTGAAGTGATGAGCTCAGGGACACACCGTGAATCTCAGGATTTCTTTTTACAGTATATAGCATCTATCACTATTGGTGTAGTTGTGGTCTGATTTGTAAAACTTGAGGACCGGTTGGGTTAAGAGCTGCGTAATGAACCACAGTAGGGAATTGAATGATTATTTATATAGCGCCTTTCATCATGAACTCGGGTCAAGGTGTTTCACAAGTAGAGCACACATATTTCCATATGTTTATAATGTCAGCACTACCAGATGAAGCCAATTAGCCAGAGTCACAGAATGAGATAATGTAGAGGACTTGTGTTTGTGGTTTTATATAGCGCCTTTCACTGTGATTTCATGTCAAGATGCTATACAAGTACAGCACAGCTATTTCATATTATGAGCACTGCCGGGTGAATCCACTAACTCAGGGTCACATAATGGGCTACTGTAGAGGGGCAAACTGGCATCATCATGATTTTATATAGCACCTTTCATTGTGAATTCATGTCAAGGTGCTTCACAGGTACAGTCCAGTTATTTCACAGTTTTACAATAAGGTAAAAAACTTACTCAGGTGAATTACTGTATAGGATTGAAGTTATTCCGATTTAAACTCAATGCTCTCTGTAGAGGTGGTACATTTGTTTCTAGAATGGGCAAAGTGGGATGTGAAGTGATGAGCTCAGGGTCACACCACGAGTCCAGACGGGCATCCCCAGGATTTTATTTTTACATTGTGACAACTCAGAGCCACTCAGTTAACCACAGGAGGGAACTTGACTATTATTTATATAGTGCCTTTCATCATGAGTTCAGGTCAAGGTTCTTCACAGGTACAGTTATTTCATCCATCCATCCATTATCCAACCCACTCAGGATCACGGGGATCTGCTGGAGCCAATCCCAGCCAACACAGGGTGAAAGGCAAGAAACAAACCCCGGGCAGGGCACCAGCCCACCGCAGGGCACACACACACACACTAGGGACAATTTAGAATTGCCAATGCACCTAACCTGCATGTCTTTGAACAGTGGGAGGAAACCCACGCAGACACAGGGAGAACATGCAAACCCGGGTCTCCTAACTGCGAGGCAGCAGCGCTACCCACTGCGCCACCCTGCCGCCCCAGTTATTTTTTTTTAAATGTAAAGCAGCTCACTCTGTATTTTACAAAGAACTGCTGTGCAGGACTGAATTGGTAGAGCACAGGGTCAGCCATTGCACAGCACCCTGATATAGTGCCTTTCACCGTGATTTAAGCCCGCTGCTCTTTAATGCGCTTTTGTTTCCATAGTTCTTGAATGTGCACAGTGGCATGTGAAGTGACGAGCTCAGGAACACACCGGGATCGAGAACAGGTAACTGTGTGATTTTTATTTGGCATGTTTCAGTGTCAAATCAGTTCTGGTCCTTTACAGGTATGGAGCAGGAATTGGGAGCACCGGCAGGTGAAGAGCCACGTAATGAGCCACTAGATGGAATTAACTGTTAGTTACGGATAAAGTGGGTCATTAGTTGAACTGGAAACTACAAAGCCGTGGGTTCAAACCTCTTCACCTTCCCACCACACATATTGGCCATTTTATCCATCATCCCTAGTGAAAGGCGCAGCATTTAATGAAGTCTTACTGACAAATCCTAGGTGTCCCTGATCCCACTCATGAAGCCCACCATCAGACAATCAGTCTACAGAGTGCACGACACCAAAACCGTAGATAATCCGTTTTGTAAATCATAAGCATTCTGAGAATTCCTACAAGGATGGCGGCGCCCGAGGCGACTCATGCGGTGGAGCAGATGGGCAGGCCCAGTAAGTGACCTGATTAGGGGGCGGCTGGGCTATGATCCTTAAACCTCATCTTTTCAGGTTTAGTCTTGTGATATTCCAACTCCAGCTAGAGAGCAGCTGGGTTTATAAACTGAGTGGTGCCGCCCCCCCCCCCAAACATCATGTACTATCTGTCAAGTGAATCCGCCTGGGTTAGTGCAACAATCTGCCAGGTCTGGTAATGCAAGTGCCAGCCCCCCACCAAAAAATGCCTGGAAATGATCACAGAAGCCTCGTCCTGCACAGTTTCGAGCAGGTGGACTGACGTGCCGTTAAAACGTCGGCTCGTGTTTTATGTGAGGAGGTCACCCCGTCGTGTCATTAAGTGCCCGCCTGGCTGATGTCCGCCCGACTCCGATGAGACCGCGCGCTTGTTTAATTAAGGCCTTCAGCTCCGCCAGGGCCCGAGTCCAAGTTTGCTCCGCCGCTGCAGATGAGACACGCAAAATCCGTGTGTGAGAAATCCGAGCGCACGAAAACGCGATGACACTTTATGGGGGTCCTGCTCTGTTCTTCCACTTTACGGGCAGATCCCAACGCTGCGGGCCCATTTGGAACTCTAGGAGGGGATGGGGCAGGCGCCCCTTGGTGTCCATTGCGGATAGGCAGTAGTAGACCTCAACAAACGGGGTCCTTCCCTTTCCCTCTCCCAGTGTCCTGAGCGCGCACCCCTTCTACAACAGAGTTTACGGAGCGCGCGCCCCTTAACTTTCAAAAACGGCGAGCAAACAGTAGTAACTAGACTTTAACGACCGTTTTCTGAGTAAGGGGACGTCCCCCTCCAGGAGTGCTGAGCGCGCCCCTTTCAGTGCCATCATTGGTAACCCTCTATGCACGCGGACTTTACGAAAAACGCGACAGTTCGTGTCCGGAACGCGCGCGCGCTCCTTAACTTTCATAAACGGACGGACCGGCGCAGGCTGTAATGACCGTTCCGAATGTGTTTGGTGCGGGCACCCCGTGCGACCCCCCCCCCCAAGCCCTGCCCGTGTCGCCTCGATACCCAAATCCGGCACTGCTGGCGGGGACGCGCGCTCTGGTGCTGCTCGTGCACGTCTGGATTCAGTACCAGGCAATTTAATAATTAATAACGTTAACAGTAATCATAATACTGTGACGTCTAATGATTAATGCTTAGAATGTTTTACTGACTGAGAGGCTCTGTGTTGCTTATGGCTGCACAGAGGGACAGAAGGCGCGTGCGCAGGAGGGGAGCAGACAGGAAAGAAGGAGGAGGTGTGTGTGTGTGTGTGTGTGTGTGGATGAGGAGACAGAAAAGAAGCTTCGAGAGTGAACAGAGAAAGGATTCCAAAGAGCAGTGTACGAAAGGGGGTGAAGACAGCATAGTGACATTTTGTTGTTTTACAGGTGACCTTTGCGACCCTAAACAGCGGGATGAGGAAGTTGTTTTTTTGTGTGTGCTGCTTTGTTCAGTTCTCGTTTTTCAATACACTCAGCATCTTTGGGACACTACATTTGAAACACCTGTTTTTTTTGTCTCCCCCTCCTTAGTCGCTATAATATTTCATTTATATAGCGCCTTTCTCATGCTAAAGGCGCGTATGTACTATAAATGACCTCACCATCTATCAATCAATCTTGACTTGGTGACTCTTTATAATATTGTGTATTTATTGGTCATTTAAATCGCACGTAACCCAGAGTCTCAGCAGAAAGTGACTAGTAGATACCCGATAGGTAGCCCCGATATAAAGCGACTTGGTTACACTAAGATAAGTGACTAGCTGGGACGTCCCGAATTGAAAGCGTCGTTCGCAGAAGACACAATCGTCAAGTTAGTCCAAACTCTACATGCCAGTAGAGTATGAAAGGCACTATATTGGAAAGTTCCCGGATCTCAAGTGTAGGTGGAGTCAAAAAAACGGATGTACTCTCTTACTAAGGCAAATCTCCAATAAAGGGGTTTTTCCTCATCTTTTAAGGCCTGAGCTGATATAAATGTGTTAATAATAAACGAAAATAGTAATTTAACGTTACCTACCCCTTAAACAGAGGAACATTCTGTACTACATAAATTACGGACTACTTAACTGTTTTCGATTCAATTTGAATATTGAGTATTCAGTTCTTTCCTCTTTTTCACACGGCCGCTCCTCAAGTAGCCATTTAAAAAATTCTCAAAGGGGCGCGCGCGTGCCCACGTGTCAGTGCGCCCGCCTCGTGAACGCGCCAGTTGTCCAGGCAGAACAAACCAAAGTTCACACACACACCACCACCACGACCGTGAAAAAAAAAAATAATAATTAAAAAATGTCTCTTTGATGACGTAAAAATCAAAAATGAAAAGTGCTTTACCTTTCCGCCAGGCCATCCATTTTCTAAACCCACCACATTCCCAGAGCAGGAACGCAGGGAAGCTGGAGCCCAACCCAGCAAGCATCGGGCGCAAGTTTTCTGTCATTGTCGTTAATGGGATTGTGATTTATGGAACTTGTAACTTTATACTCGTATGACTTGGAATGTGAAGTAAATGTATAGTAGTACAGACGAGGCTCTAAAAAATGCAATTTGTTTTTATAGTTCGCCTGGCCCCAGCAACGCCAAGCCACAGCCTCAATGGCAAACCCCGCCCGTGACCACGAGTGCCGCAAAGTGAGACATGGAGCCCTGATCCGGATTAATCTTTCTTTAAGGTCAAACATCTCTGACGTCACGCGGGCTTGGCAACGCCCACCTCCGTTTTGCGCGCTCGAAGATAAATTTCAGTTGCGCTTTCAGTTTCTGCAAAGTACAAGAAATGCCGACCAAAGTCTTCAAGCTGCCCGATCGGCAGCGTCAGTGGGTCACCTGCAGTTTTTGGAGTGACACGGAGGCGACATTGGTGTTAAGCTACACAGGAAGCGAAGGTGCGCTGCAGGTTAGCGTTTCGCTCTCGCCATTCAAGTTCGACTTTGTGGAGTTTCTACTGCCTTCCATCGCTGAACCCTACCAGGAATAAAATGATGGGGTGAAATGAGCAAGCAGGTGGCATTTTAACCCATCGTACATAGTACACTACAGGGCCATGTCAGTTCTGCTGGGGTTCATCAGGGCTGACACAGTTAGGGGCTGCAGCCAGGACTTCAAATACGGCTACAGCGCTTACAGCTCATTAAAGATTTTACCTTAGAAATAAATATTCACTCACTTGGCAAATTATTAGGGACATCCGTGTGAACAAAAAAAAAATAATACATTTACAGTGTAAAACTGTGAAATAATGAAGGTGCAAAATGTACAGCAGTAAAGCACTGAAATGAAACATACAGACCAATACAGTATCATTTTGTACATCGGTCTCCCATAAACCTAAATATCTTCTTTATCTGTAAAAAAAATGGCAAACATGGCACAAAAAACTGCATCAAGCCATTAAAGAAAACTTGGTGCTTGTTGACCTTGTAATGCTGGGCTCGGTTGGGAGGGGGGGGGCTTTTTGTTTTTGTAACCTGTGACTTTAGAATGAGTGCATAGCAGCAGTTAAGAGAGCCCCCCCTTAAAGAGGGTTGGAGGTGACGTGTGGGGGGGGGGATAGTTCACCACCCTGCTCTCTCTTTGAAGTTAGAGGCCTTCAGAGCCACAGATGACTCTGTGGAAGATGATGATGATGATGATGATGATGAAGATGGCAACAACAACATTTATTTCTATAGCACATTTTCATACAAATAATGTAACTCAAAGTGCTTTAAATGACGAAGAGTAAAAAAAGACAAAGTAAGAATTAAAATAAGACAACACTAATTAACATCGAATAAGAGTAAGGTCCGATGGCCAGGGGGGGGACAGAAGAAACAAAACAAACTCCAGACGGCTGGAGAAAAAAAAAAAAATCTGCAGGGGTTCCAGACCATGAGACCACCCAGCCCCCTCTGGGCATGACAATGGCAAGGACAACAATGAAGATGCCTAGCGGTGTTGGAATTTCCTCTCCATCTGCCTCCCCTAAATGCTGCTGGCCCACCTACTGAGGACACCAACTTATTTAAGGTGACGTCCCCTTTAACCTATAAGCTCACTCGCTCTCGGCTCCCAGACTCCTGAGCGACAGTGCGTTTCAAGATGACGGAGTAATGACAGGCAGAGGGGTCCCAAAGGTTGTAGGAACCTTCCATTCGGAGACACTGATGCCACTGGTCTGGATGTTCTCAGTGGTGGTCTGGTAGAACGTGGTGAGAATGGAGGCCGACAGGCTGTTAGGTTAGATGGGGGGGGGGGTCCTGCTCAAGCCTTGTACCTCATTAACCGTATGTGCGTGTTGGCCGTGAACTTCATGAAGCAAACGTGGACAGTCAACCAAGAACATTCATTCTTTCACTTTAAACAGCGGCCTTACATTCGTTTGACTCCAAATGATCCGATGTATTTGCTTTAAGGGGCCGTTTCTTCAATATCACTTTTAACGAATGTGCACCCCAAGTAAAATAAGTTTGTGTGGCTGCCATGTAGAGGAGATGGCAATTTTTATCAAACTTAAAACTGTTTCTGTCCTGTTTTTTTTTTCTTGGCACTGATTTCTAAATTTGCATACAGTTAAGTGATTTGCATAAGGACACGCCCCCTGTTGCCATATTGTCCCTGATGAACTGCATACCTTTGAACAGTGCGGAGACAATGGACTTGAACTGCATTAGCAAAATTATTCCAACCCCCCCCCCCCCACACACACACACACCATCACTACCTGCTAAAGATTTTTTTGAGGTTATGGAAACCAATTTTCTGGGGGGGGGGGGGGGGGGGGTGGTTCGATAACCTGGCAAACCCGTAGGACACCACTCACAGCAAAACAAAAAGAAATATTTCTTCTCCACCAGACAATTAGCCATAAATTCATTAAACCCTCAGTTCCTCTCAATGTATACAATTAAACGTTTGTTACTGATTGTTGTTATTTTACTGATGAAGACTGTAAGCTGCTCTGTGATGGTGGCACCACATGTTGGAAGTTTAAGGGTTGGCACGTTTATTACAGTGCAGGCATTTCAGCTTACAGTTTAACATTCACTTCTATTGTAATGTGATGTAAAGAAAAACAGCGATCTACTGTATAATATACAGCTTCAAAACGCCACACTGTACATCTAAAAATCGTCACTTCATTTTTTTTACAATAAAATTCTGGCAACCACAGCTGCCAGTTTTTTTAACGTAAATTCATTTTTTTTCCCCCTTAGTGTGTTTATCCAGTTTGCGTGTTTCCCATTATAACTGGGCAAAAACGTGAATCCACCTTAACTAAAAAAAAAACACTTCAGTCCTTTTCTAATTTGAAATGTAAATATCCATATACAGTATAGCACAACAGTATACAGTTGTTATTGACTTACAACATTTATGATTCTGTTGTTTCCATTTCTTTTGGTTTGTCCAATTGGAGCCCAGGCAGGTGAAGTGACTTCCTCAGGGTCACACAGTGGTGTCAGTAGTGGGATTCGAACCCACAACCCCAGGGTGTGAAGTCCAAAGTCTTCACCCCGACGCCACACTGCCAGTAGTGCATGCAATTATCTGACCAGCCAGCACAATGCATGCATCCAAATCCTGCAGGTGGAGGTCAGGAGCTTCAGTTCACGTGCACATCAAATGTCACCTCAGTGATTGTGACCATGTCATGAGTGCTGGTGCCAGACGGGCTGCTTTGACGAGTTCTGTAACTGCTGAGCTCCTGGGTTTTCCCCGTCTCTAGAGTTTGCGTGAAAAAGAAACGACACCCAATGAGTGGTAGTTCTATGGATGTGAGTGGTCCGAGGAGAATGGCCAGACTGGTTTGAGTTAATAGGGAGGCTGCAACACCTCAGGTAACCAACGTTGGCGAGCAGAATGGCCAACACGTCAAACCTAAAGGTGGATGGGCTACAAGAGCAGAAGACCACCTCGACTAGAAAGCCGAAGCTGCTTTGGGCACCAGAACTGGTTAAAGGGTAGCCTGGTCCTCTATGGAGGCACACAGACCGTAAGGTCAGAATTGGAATCCATACCCTTAAATCTGTCTCGTGTCTGCCAGTCCAGACAGGTGTGGCAGATGTAATGGTATTGGGAGCGTTTTCTGGGTGCACACATTAATAATGATCAATCATCACTATCTGAATTATTGAAGTTGATCATCACGACCACACCTGGCCCATCTTCTAATGGCTGCCGTGTCACAAACTAAACTGGGTTCATGGATGTGACAGGGAGTTCCGCGTTCCTCAGTGAACTTCCCAAACCAACAGAAGACCAGCATGAAGGTGCAGCAGACAAGTCTGCAGGAAATCGCGTGACGCTGCCATGTCAACTTGGACCAGGATGTGAAAGTGATGTTTATAACGTCTTGTGGAATCCATGAGGATCTTTGGAGAGCAAAAGGAGGATCTACTCAGTGTTAGCGTGGTGGTCCTAAGGATCTGCTCAGTCGGCCCATCCTCATCCTCATGTGTGGTCCCCGATCCCAGACTGTCACAGTATTTCCCCTTTGTGTGTTTTACTCCTGGCCTTTCCCCCCCATTTCACTTGTCCAGGCTCTCCTGGCATGGGTGACTGTCCACGTTTGCTTCACGGCCGACACGCACATACGGTTAGTGAGCTGCAAGCCTTGAGCAGGACCCCCACCATTGAAACACACAGAGCTGCACTGCATAACCTAACAGCCTGTCGTCCTACCAGACCACCACTGAGAACATCCAGACCAGTGGCATCAGTGTCTCCGAATGGAAGGTTCCTACAACAGATACCTTTGGGACTCCTCTGCCTGTCACTACTCCGTCATCTCGAAACGCACCGTCGCTCAGGAGTCTGGGAGCCGAGAGCGAGTGAGCTTATAGGGTAAAGGGGACGTCACCTCAGCGTCCAGAGAAGGGGCTCTTAAATAAGTTGGTGTCCTCAGTAGGTGGGCTAACAGCATTTAGGGGAGGCAGATGGAGAGGAAATTCCAACACCATTGTTGTCCTTGCCATTGTCATCTTCATCATCATCATCATCACTGGCTTCCACAGAGTCATCTGTGGCTCTGAACTGCAAAGAGAGAGCTGGATGGTGAACTGGCGCCCCCCCCCCCCACAACACAGACCTACGTCACCTCCAAACCTCTTTAAGGGGGGGGGGGGCTCTCTTAACTGCTGCTGTGCACTCATTCTAAAGTCACAGGTGACAAAAACAAAAAGGCCCCCCCCGAGCCCAGGATTAAATGACATTTGTTATGGCCTCATCTTCGGCCGCCAGCCGTATCATTAATTCATTGCTGTTGTAACAGTAGACGGGAAGTTCAAGGCTGAGAAGATTAACGGCGTGGGTGGCTTTCTATTCGTGTTTAATGCCAGAACAATGGCGCGCGGTCACCAGCGCTGGTGGGCTAGTGGCAGAAAGGCACAACAAAGTCCTCCTGGGCCATCGTGCCTCTCCGAAGGCGCATTTCCAACTTCATGCACTTCCTAGGAGGATTAAGGGTAGAGTTCCTCCCTGGTTTATCACAACGGCCTTTTCCCTATCCAGTGGTGCGCCTGAACGTAAAGGTTCCTTCACGTCGTACGTCCAATCGATCTGCTCGTGCTGGCTGAGCTCGGCTCCATGTCGAATTGTCCTCCCTCTGGTCTCAGTTTGGGATCAGCGTGGATAATCCCAGACTGTCATCTCAGCCTACATCTTCGCATCGCTTATGAAATGATCTCCATCAATACCAAACAATATATTTTTGTAGAGCCCAAAAATCACACAAGGAGGGCTGCAATGGGCTTTAACAGGTCCTGCCTTTTTGACAGCCCCCCCCACCACCCCAGGATTGACTCTGTTAAGAGGACAAGGAAAAACTCCTCTAACTTCTAACCTAAGAAAGGCAATTCGAAGAGAGAGACCCCCCCCAACCCCGTCCGCACTAAAACGACCAAAAACGCACAAGGGATAGTCATCTGTGGGCACTGGGCATGAGCAAATCATCAATTGGAGGCCTTGGAGGGACACGAATGCCAGCAGCCATGGGATTTATTGTAGTGACCGGAGTGACCAGCATGAGCGGCTTTGAAATGCTGGGGTACCAACCAGGTCCCCCCCCCCCAATTTAATTGGCACTAACAATTGTGCTTAAAATCACCAGCAGCATATTGGCCATCTCAAAAGAAGAAAGGTTACCTCCTTTAGGAGGCTTTGGGAACAGCGCAGGGGCCTGCTTCACATCTCAGGTCTAAAAGCAGATGACCACCTCTCTGGGGACTGTCAGGTTTTAAAGACCCCCCCCCCCCCCCCCCCCCCAAGTCAGAAGGGCAGGAACGGCTCTGGACACTGCTGTTGAGTCAGCGGCCCTCAGTCGGTGCCATCCAAGAGGTGAGGTTGGAAAGGGAGAGACAGTTGACATGAGCGCACCCCTCTGGTCTCATTGTGGCATCACATACCTCAGCAGAGCTAGGAAGGTGACCCCCCCCCCAGGCACACATGCGTGCCACCAAGAAATAAATTTGCCCTTAGTATGTGTAGGTGGCATTCAAAACCTCGATAATTACTAGTATAAAGTGTAACACCCACAGAACATCAGAAGGACTGCAACTTTCTCCAAGATCTCAATATGAACTGTTAGGGACACCAGAGTGACAACAGAGTGGCATGGCAGCAGTCGGCAGGCATTGGACAAGGCCATCTCTGGAGTGGAAGGTTCTATCGGGCTGCTGTTAACGAGAATTCCAGCTTCGTTCAATAAGGGGCCATTAAGACAGAAGTCCTATCAGGATGTGCTTAGTGAACTCAACATGCGCCACAATTATGGAAATCAGACAAGGAAATTGGCGCACCCAAGTGCTGCTGGGACACGTCCAGATGGGCTGCGATTGCCCTGATGTACCAAAAGTGAATTAACTCTTTTAATTTTTACATGATATATACTTTTAATTTATATAATTAGAATGCGATCATGGTCTTCATTCATATAATGTCTTAATTATCATGTGACACATTCCATTAATGCCCTTAAATGGCTTAATAATCACCTATCAGATCCCCTGCATTGTCGTCTAATTAACATTTGACAAGTGCCGCTAACGGTCTTAACTATCATATTGGAAATACCTTTATTTAGCTTAATTAGCACATAACAAAATAAACCTTAACTGGGTCAATCATCAAGTGACAAGTGACATTAATTGGCTTACTGCCAAGTGGCATAATCTTAATTCTTGTCCTTTATTGGCTTAATTACTACGTGACACGTGTCTTTTATCGGTTGTGCTAGTCGTGTGGCTTTCTTTCCTAAATCACGCTGTGCCAAGTGCCTTTAATTGGTCTGATACCATGTGTTTTAGGATTGAAGGCAGGGATCTTGACCAATGAATGCGTGGGAGAGCTGGATCTTCAGACAGTACTCTTGACCAATGAATGAGGAGAAGAGGACAATCTTAACACAGGACTACACGTTCAATTTCGCATTATATTATTTGTTGAAATTATGAACTAACAAGTAACAATGATCTCAGTAACTAATAATTATGACATGATAGATGCCCTTAATTGATATACTCATCACGTGATGAAGTGCCATTTATTGACCTAGTTTTCCCTTTACAGTGCACTTAGTTGGTGACAAATGTCGTCACCTTATTGAAATATCATGACAAATGCTATTAGTTGAATTAAAATCATGACAAGTTGAAGTATTTACCTTAATTGTTGCATATCATGTGATCTTAATTGGCCTAATTATCATGTGGCAGATGCCCTTAATTGGCATATCATTATATGAAATGCTCACTTAATTAGATTAATTAATGATCACATGACAGGTAGCCAATTATTGGTGTATTAACCAGTTAGTCTTTTTCGATTCACGTGCTAAGTGACCCAGGACCTCATGTTGACAATGTTATAAAGATGTCCATACTCCATAGCATGTGACATTAATTGACTGAGGTATCGTGTGACAGTCACTCATAATTGACTTAGCTGCTATATAATTTAGCCAGGGTTCTTCTCCTGACTGGGGTTCAAATGCGTCTTTTATTTTAGTTTATTTTTTTCATTGTTTAAGTTGGTGATTCTTTAGTTTTGTTCTGTCTAAGCATCTTTTAATATGCACTAACCTGCCCGCCCACCTCCATCAAGGGCCTGCCACCAGCCCTATAAAGGCAGAGGGAAATCCACAGTCCCCTGCGGTTCATTGTGAAGGAGTGCATGGTGTGGTGAATCACTTGAGTGCTCGCTCTGTGCTTTGTGATCTACTGGAGGTGTGTGTCCTTTTTCTTTGTCTTTGACCCTCGCATTGCGGATTGGGACTTTGTTTGCTACTGGCTAGGCCTTTGTGCTCCTTGGAACTTTTTTTTTGTCGTTAAAATAAATCTTTTCATTTATGAAGATTCTTCACTGCAGTCTTGCATGACTAGTCGCTGTTTGACAATATTTCCCGCTCTGGAGTGCATTATTTGGAACTCTACAGTTCATTACACTGTGGTGGGCTGGCGCTCTGCCCGGGGTTTGTTTCCTGCCTTGCGCCCTGTGATGGCTGGGATTGGCTCCAGCAGACCCCCCGTGAACCTGTAGTTAGGATATAGCGGGTTGGATAATGGATAGTTCATTACAGAAGCCTCCCGGGGGATCATCCGAATGACTTCATTTGGCTCCTCTCAGCCCAGATTTGGGGAAGGGGGCATGGGCGCACCTGTACTCTGAGGGTCTCCTGAATCGTTGAGCTTCACACCTCGTCACAGGGTGTCAGCCCAGCCGTCTTCATTTCTGCCGCTTGAACTCACAGGGCGGAGTGGTGGCTCTGAGGTTAGGGATCTGCACTGACAATCGGAAGGTTGCCGGTTCGAATCCCGTAAATGCCAATAGGGACTCTGCTCTGTTTGGCCCTTAAGCAAGGCCCTTAACCTGCAATTGCTGTGAGTAGTGAGAAAAGCGCTATATAAATGCAAAGAATTATTATTATTAAAGAATTAATCTAATTCTTTCAGACATGAGTCCCAGCTGTGATGGAAGGACCAGGGGAGAGGGCATTGGTGAGGCAATACCTCAACCTGGGACACTAGAGGGCAGCAGGGCATTTTGGGAGCTGGAGTTTGGTGAAGCCCTGTTGGGTTCCGTGGGGCCCGCTGCAGAGCCCTATAGAGGACTTCCAGCACACCTGGGAGTGATTCCAGGGAGCACCGATGAGCCACCTGGAACACTCCCAGGACCGGAATAAGAGGAGCCACCTCACTCCATTGAATGGCCAGAGTCGGGAGGAAGAAGACAAAGCCTGAGGAGGAAGAGGAGATGGATGGACTGGCGGCAAGAAGGGAAGGGGCTGTGTATTGGTGTGTTGTGGTGTTTTGTGCATTTTAAAACTGTAAATAAACCGGGTGTGGTGTTGAACCCGTGTCCTCCTGCCCGAGTGTGCGTGTCCAGGTTAGGGCGACTGCACGCCCCCTGGTGGTTCACATGTCGATGAACGGGTAAAACCAGAGACTGGTCTTTAGAGTCGGCTCCTGCTCCGCCACTACAGACCAGTGCAGGTGCTCCTGCTTGGCTACCGTGTTAATTGCATTTATTTGTCTGGTCAGAAGAATAAAGAATTGGGGGGGCTGTTGTGTCACAGCCAGGGGTTTTCTCCCCGGCTTGCATTTATTTGTGGTTTCATTGTGACTGAATAATTAACTTCCACATTTGCATACATTTTCTGTTAGGCTTGTGGGTGGAGCCCCACAGGAGGCGGGGCCACTCTGAGCTCCCTGCTGCTGGCTCCTCCCCCTCACTTGATTGGTAGCCCAGAGGAGAGGAGTCACTGGCGGCACAGTGTAGTGTGAAGGCGCTCATATGGAGTGCTCTGTTGTTTCTTTCCTTTCTGATTATTTCTGCTCCGTCTATTTTTTAATATAAATCGGGAATTGTTTGCCTTAAAAATTCCCGGTGGTGGAGTTTCAACTCATAGAGGGGCCGAACTGTAACACCACCACCACAAGAGATGGACGTCGTTACAAGAAAATGGGAGGCCGAAGGTGCATCTCAGCGGGCCACAAGTCAAAACATTCAGAGGGCAGGGAAAGGGGGATGAGCCATCCTGAGTGACGCCAGCACAGATTTTGAAAATAAAGAGGGGAGCGTCGCTCAGCAGATTGGCTTTCACGGCTGCGCTGACACCTGAGAAGAACTCGTTTCATCCTTTCATGAGACTCTTTGTTCTGCTCGTTCACATTGTGTGACAAAAGACCAGCTAACAGCCCTGGGCGGGTGGCACAAGGATCACATGATCAAAGACCCTTGGCCGGCGTAATGGGCCCTCCTCCTCTATAAAGCTCTATGCCTTCTGGATGCTTCTCACACTCACCTTCTAGACCGCGGTGGGTTATGAGGGTCCGCAGTCACTGATTTTATATCAAATGACATCCCATTTGGAATTAAAAGCTTTGTCATTTTTGTATTTGTATCCAGCTGGTGTTCTTTACTGGCTCAACTATTATGACGATAAATGTGTTCAACCAGCCAAGGCAGGCACACGTCACTCCTCTCCTCAGATCACTACATTGGCATTGATGTTGGCCTCAGTGGGTCAGCACCAACATATCTGGAGACACTTGTGGGGTCCTCTGCTCCTTCTCACCCACACAGGTTTGCTGATGAACAGCATATAGTGGTGCCACCCCTGCTGGCATCAAATCTCAATCCACATTGTTTTCATGTGTCGCTCCTGGCTGGCTGAACAAGCTGCTCACCTACATTTGAATTCTGACTCCCACACACACACAAAATCGGGAGAAGGGGAGTAAGGTTCGATGTCACATTATGCGACTTTTTGTCATGGGGTATGTCAGATTTGCTAATTGCAGTCTGTGGGGGATGGCTGGCAGCCTTACCCAGCCGGGACGCCCATGAGATTGAAGGAGCAGGGGAAAGAGTGCATACACAGTGCATTACCTCCCCCAAAACGCTAGATGGCAGCACCCCTCTGGGTTGCAGCAGTGCCACAGATTCTCACAGGGCACCATGGGACATGGAGTTCTCCGACTGAGTGCTGCCAGCGGAGTGCTACTCTGTGGGGCTCCAGCCTCACCTGGAAGCCTTCAGGACACTGGAAGTACTTCCAGGGATTACTTAAGAGGAGCAGCTTGTCACCTCTCCAGGAGTCGGAATCGGGAGGAGGAGGAAGAGGATGACGCTTGCTGGAGGAGGAAGCAGAGACAAAGTCCTGTGTGCTTTATTTGTGCTTTATACTGTGCTATGGGTGAGTAGTGGGAAGCGTTTCCCACAGCCAAATAAAAAGCTCGTGTGTTGCTGGACATGTGGCCTGATGCGGACGCAGAGTACAAGTCGCTAATCTCAGGTCAAATTACACAACTGAAAAACGCAGCCCACTCACCGACTGAGCACCGATCTTCCAGCACCGTCATTCTCGCCCCTTTTTCTGACAGCCAATAGTGTGCATACCTGATGGACGTGGCGCTGTCCGAAATACTAAGAGTGCCAATCCCTGCCTCTTAATTCTCTTTTCCATCATGTTGCATTTTGATAAATACGAGGCATCAGACAGAACAGCTTCTCTTCTGTTTGAGATGTTCGAAAAACCCGTGTGTCCCCTATTCCTCATCACTACGTTATATCCATCGGTTCACTTGGTTGTCAGCTCTCCTGCATACACGGCCCGTCCCGTCCCCACTACTCACGAGGGAATCAAACGTGTTTGATCTTACGATAGCACGTCGCAGACCAGCCGGTCTCAGTTGTTGGGTAGGTCACATTAGACGACTGACCTCACGCTGCCCACTGCCTCTGGCTAACATTATGGAACTCTGTTGTTCATCGTTTGTCTCCCTGCTGCATGCTTCTCAGTTTCTCTCCGACTCGTCATCTACCATCAATGAGAGGACCTTTCAAGGGCTGATCAGCGTCAGCTTATCCTCTTAGCTTATCAGACTCAGAAATACTTGAAATAATAAGCAACACGACCAAATGCAGCTGTCATGACACCTTCTGTGTCTGTCTGTCTGTCTGTCTGTCCACTTCTTCTTCTGTAAGGAGCCGTTTCAGGTTACGCGACTTATGCGGTTTTTACTCGGTGCAGCTGCTGTTTGGAACATTACAACAATCTGGATGAGACCAGGCCATTCAGCCCCCAAAACGCTTGCCAATCCTACCCACATAATTCTTCCAAAGTAACATAAAGTTGAGTTTTGCAGGTCCCTAAAGTCCTGCTGTTTAAACACACTTATCACTCGGGTCTGAGAAGAAAAACTTCCCAATGTTTGTGTGAAATTTCCTCTGTCTCTGTGTCCCCTGTGTTCTTCAAAAACTCATTTTAAAGTCACCGTCTCGATCCACTTCACTAATTCCCTTCATAATTTTAAACACTTCAGTCAGGTCTCCTCTTAATCTTCTTTTGCTTAAACTGTAAAGGCTCAGCTGTTTTCATCTTCATAACTCACCCCCTGTAGCCCCTGTAATCAGCCCAGTTGCTCTTCTCTGGACCTTCTCTAGTGTTGCTATGTCTTTATGGAGACCCAAACTGCACCCAGGATTCCAGATGAGGCCTCACCTGTGTGTTATAAAGACTGAGCAGAACCTCCTGTGACTTGTACTCCACATGTCAAGGCGCTATATAACCTGACATACTCCTTTTAATGGCTTCTGAACACTGTCGGGAAGGCGATAGCTTAGAGTCTACTACGACTCCTAAATCCTTCTCATAAGGTGGACTTTTGATTTTCCCACCTCCCTTTGTCTAATCAGACCCAAACTTAATGTGTTAGGCTTATCTGTTTTAATCTTTATAACTCATCCCCTGTAGCCCTGAATCAGCCTAGTCGCTCTTCTCTGGACCTTCTCTAGTGCTGCTATGTCTTTATGGAGACCAAAACTGCACCCAGGATTCCAGATGAGGCCTCGCCAGTGTGTTATAAAGCTTGAGCAGAACCTCCTGTGACTTGTACTCCACACATCAAGGCGCTATATAACCTGACATTCTGTTAGCCTTCTTAACGGCTTCTGAACACTGCCTGTCAGTTGATAGTGTTGAATCCACTACGACTCCTAAGTCCTTCTCATAAGGTGGACTTTTGATCTTCAGACCTCCCATTGTGTATTCAGACCTCACAGATTTACTTCCTACGTGTAAAGCTTTACATTTACTGACATTAAATTTCATCGCCCACATATCTGCCCAAGCCTGTCTGCGTCCAAGTCTCTCTGTAGTGACTCAACAGATTCTCGATTATCTGCCAATCCACTGATTTTGGTATCATCTGCAAACTTAACCAGCTTGCTACTTCTATTACTAGCCAAATCATTCATATATATTAACCCTTAAACCACCAGAACTGGGTATAGTCAGATCCCAATGCAATTTGCCAGCACGCCGAAGTTCATTCATTGAACTCCGCAACCGGGTAAAGTTGTTTCCCAGTGCAGTTTGGCAGCACGCCGGAGCTGATGAGTCCGTGCCGTACATCCGTTGAGCAGCCAGCTCATGACCACTGGCGCCCCCTGCAGCGTCACTGTCCTTGGGATTGAGCCGCTGCACTAGACGAGCCTGCTGGCATCAGTGTTTACCTCTGTGTGCTCCGAGTGCAGCCAGTTCAAGCACAGTTGGCTCGGTGATTTACTGAATTTCAGCAATGGTGTCAGTTGCACCTCGTACATATAATAAGAGACTGTTCTAGTAGTTTTTATTATAGTTTTTACAGTTCATTGACAGTGTGTAACATGACCAGTGTTGTAGCAATTGCGATGCTCTATGCATGAAAAAAAAAAAAATGTGTTCCATTAAAATTTCACTTTTTCTTTGTGAATTGTGATGTTTACTTAAAAAAGTGCAGCAAAAAAGTTTTTGGCATCCAGGGGTGCATTAACCCCCAAGTATGTAGTGGTTTAAGGGTTAAGCATAGCACCGGCCCTAACACTGCCCCCTGCTGGACACCACTCTCAACAACAGTCAGTCAGTTCTGATAAGGTTCCTCACACCTTCACCATCTGCTTCATTTGTTTTAGCCAATTTGGAGTTTCCCCAGTTTGCAGTGTCTTCCTAGGATTTATAACCTCCTTAAGAACTGAAGGATAAATATGATCTGCCCTGGCGGTTTGTTGGATTTCAGCCTATCTAAGCAGCGCTTCTCTCTTCACCTTCATTCTCCTCCACCTCATATGTGCTCTGCTCCTCTACAATTTCCATGATCTTATGGCATCAGAAGGGTCCCTCTGAACCGCATCACTCTCTCGGACTCATAATCTGCCGTCCATGACAGGGACAATCGCTACGCTGATAAGCGTCACTGCATTTTCTTTTCTTATCTCTTACCCCTTTAAACTTGTAAATGTCCACACAAAAAAATAACAAGATGGAAAATCAGCTCTAATGAACATATAGAGATATAAAGAAATCCTAAAAACACAAAAACAGCATAAAATACTGACACTTTACCACATTCTGGGTCACTAGTGACCCTATACGGTTTGAATAAATAAGTGAATAAATGATCAGAATAAGTCAGTCAGTCAGTCAGTCAGTCAGTCCTTATCCAACCCACTATATCCTAACTACAGGGTCACGGGGGTCTGCTGGAGCCAATCCCAGCCAGCACAGGGCGCAAGGCAGGAACAAATCCCTGGGCAGGATACCAGCCCACCACAGTCTGCCAATCACCATGATGATAAATATTTGGTATTTTATACCAAAGGAGGGGGAAGAAGAAGAAGAAGGAAAGAAGAAGAAAAAGAAGCAGGAAAGAAGAAGAACCTACAGTCAGTCAGTCAGTCCATTTCCCAACCCGCTATATCTTAGCACAGGGTCACGGGGGTCTGCTGGAGCCAATCCCAGCCAATGCAGAACACAAGGCAGGAACAAATCCCCGGGCAGGGCGCCAGCCCACCACTGGGCACACACACACACCAAGCACACACTAGGGACAATTTAGAATTCCTGTGGGAGGAAGCCTACGCAGACACAGTGAGAACATGCAAACTCAATGTAGGGAGGACCTGGGAAGTGAACCCGGGTGCTCCTAACTGCGAGTCAGCAGCGCTACCCACTGCGCCGCAATGCCGCCCTTAAACAAATGTATATTTTAAAAACCCATCCATCATCCAACCCGCTATATCCTAACTACAGGGTCACGCTGGAGCCAATCCCAGCCAACACAGGGCGCAAGGCAGGAAACAAACCCCGGGCAGGGCGCCAGCTCACCACAGGGCACACACACACACACACCAGGACTAATTTAGAATCACCAATGCACCTAACCTGCATGTCTTTGAACTGTGGGAGGAAACCCACGTAGACACGGGGAGAACATGCAAACTCCACACAGGGAGGACTTGGGAAGTGAACCCGGGTATCCTGTGAGGCAGCAGCGCTACCCACTGCGCCACTGTGCCGCCCATGAATAATTCTAAATTTTTTTGGCATAATTTTGTCAATTTCTGGTTGTGGGTGAAATAAATGAGGCACACCTGAGGAAGCGCTGCTGCCTCGCAGTTAGGGGACCCGGGTTCGCTTCCTGGGTCCTCCCTGCGTGGAGTTTGCATGTTCTCCCCGTGTCTGCGTGGGTTTCCTCCCACAATCCAAAGACATGCAGGTTAGGTGGATTGGCGATTCTAAATTGGCCCTAGTGTGTGCTTGGTGTGTGGGTGTGTTTGTGTGTGTCCTGCGGTGGGTTGGCACCCTGCCCGGGATTGGTCCCTGCCTTGTGCCCTGTGTTGGCTGGGATTGGCTCCAGCAGACCCCCGTGACCCTGTGTTTGGATTCAGCGGGTTGGAAAATGGATGGATGGATGAGGAACTGCATCCCCACTGCACCTTATGACCTGGTGAGAGCTGCACACGTGACGTCATGAGTCGCTATGGACATGAACTATTAATTGTACAGCACCCCTAAGTGATTTAGAGATAGGGTTAGAATTATTTAGCTTTGGGTAAAGGGGACATTACCTCTCTGGGTTTGTACCCAATGCCCCCCCCCCCCACCGTCCTGGGCACTCTCCACCAACATGTTAGTTTCTGTTGTATTCACCTCGGTCTCTGGGTTTAGGGTTTAGGGTTAGATGATATACAGGCAGAAGTTGTTGAGAAGTTCAGTTTCTAGAGGGTACGAAGAGGCTGATTGTGTCACAAACCCCAAGGACAAGACAAAAGCACAGCCACCGCGTGAACAAAGAGTCACTTAGCAGTGCGACATTACAAAAGACTAAAGCGAGATTATGGATTATCGGTGCCTGAAGAGGCCTTTTACTTCATGTATCTTCAGACTGGAATGAAAATCGTGAAGAGACGCGTCACCTTTTGGTGTTCCCGTTATACAAATCATGAGGTTTCTTTCTTACTTATTTATAACAAGTTAATGAATGATTGTGTTTTAATTAAAATTAATAACGAGATGTGGAACTTGATTCCAGTTGCTTGTCTCCTTCCATTATGGAAACAGACTCGCCAACATGAGCACCCATCTGTCCATGTCATTGTCACATCACCTGAATTGCAGTCTGCTGTGTGTGAACGCCATTGAGCCCCTCTTTGTGCTGCGTTTTTAACTTCATTGTAAAGTGCGATTTAATGTCATCTACTAACACATGGAATTTCATTCTCTTGTCGTGGCTGTTTTTGAATGTGAATCATTGTTACAAAAAAATAATTCATAAACAAAAATGTGATAATTGGCTTTTGGAAGAAGGAACAAGAAGATTATGAAACGCTCAAACCTTCACATCCGTTACGCACTCGACTGTTACGTCATGAATACTTTTTCTGTCATGTGACAAGTGGCATTTAAAAAAAGTTCACGAAGAAGTGAAAATTGCCCCCCCCCCCCATTTATTTATACACGGGCAACATCGGGCACTTTGGCAAGTTTAAGAATATTTAACCCACGATACACCAGTTTGGGATGTTGTGAGCATATGAGAGATTTTGTTTACGCAACACAAGAAATTTGAGAGGTTTTTAAATGGCGGTCATGTCAACGTGGCTATTACAGGCTGGTGAGTGCCAGCCTGAGACGGGTACAAAGTAGAGCAGCTCCAAGCTGCAGGTGGCAGAGCCTTTGACACTCAAGTCATCTGATGAGCCGACAGCACAGAATGACCAGCAGGGGGCCAGTTGA
Organism: Erpetoichthys calabaricus; assembly: GCF_900747795.2. Classification (NCBI taxonomy): domain Eukaryota; kingdom Metazoa; phylum Chordata; class Cladistia; order Polypteriformes; family Polypteridae; genus Erpetoichthys; species Erpetoichthys calabaricus. Next base: position 214,008,477 of record NC_041399.2, on the reverse strand, counting down.
CAAAGGTCCCTAGGAGTGTCACCGTGCCAGCCTCTGTTTGTGACTCTCATTTACAATTTTAGTCTCCTCTGTGGTTAACTGAACACAATTCATTGATTAATTAATGGACGGACATTGATGGCTTTCACTTCTGTTTAATCAGCTCCGACCTTGTTCTCCGTGTGTTTTCACAAAGCTGAGTTTCTATGTGTACCCGATCTGCATTTTAGTGACATCAATACTTGTATTTCAAGTGAGACTTCTTCACAGCGCTCTGTGCGCCTGCACTCGGTGAAAGGCACCATACTGGAAACAAGTTGTGCTGCATTAGGAATGAATGAATGAAGGGTCCGCAAGATTTACACTGAAGTGGGGCGTATTTACAGGCTGCTTATGGCCCCCTCAGGCCATCCCAAAGTGAACTTATTTTAGTAGGCCGCATTGCACCGAGATACACAAACACACTCTTCATACTTTCTATGTGGGACTCTTCCTTACTTAATCTTGTTACATAACAGTGTGTGACTAATAAATGCGTTACAGGTAGGACCGAAACGAAAGCAACACCGAAAAAGAAAACAAACAGCCAAACTCCACGTCCAGCCGGCTTGACTTCTCCCACGGCTCCATTGATTAGACTAAGCTGAACA